>NW_014577910.1:127475-145961 GCF_000485595.1 Priapulus caudatus | reverse complement strand
GATTGCATACGATCTCGTTGATTACGTTTTGTTGTTCTCACGTTTACCTGTAATCTACCCCCAGGCTGGAGTACGCAGCAATATTTCGGAGGAGTGTGCGCTTTTTCCAAGCTAGATTTTCTCAAGGTCAACGGTTTCTCCAACGAATTTTGGGGCTGGGGAAGCGAGAGACGATGAACATGTACGCGGTTACGTACACGGCCGAAACATTCACACGCATAACAACGTTGGGAAATTTTCACGGAACGATTGAAAACCGACAGCGGAAAATGCGGAGGCCATTACTGGCCATAGAACCAAGTAGGAAGAAGATCACTGCACAGCTATCAACACTAACTGTCATTGAGACGGAAATTAAATGAAATTGACTGTGTTTGATAGCAGGGGGGTACCGCAGTATGCCGAAGCTTAACAGTGATTCGTACACAAATCAACCATGGCCGCTACAGAATCTCTGAATCACACACTCGCACCTCCCCGAACCAGAGTGATAGTAAGCCTACGAAATTATACTATATTAGATATACTATATATATTCAAGAAGCTAATACAAACCGAGAGTGTAAACGGAGAGACGGAAAAAATTAGGCTATTTACACGACAAATTTAGTTTTTTGACTGCGAGTCCTAGAAATAAGTTCAATGTTCAAGTTCAAGGTTGATTGTACACTCTAACGGTATTATTAGTTCTGGCATAAAATATGATATATAACAATATCACATATATATACCTATAGTATACCTATATATACTATATATATATCAATTTACAGTATATATTATACATATATATATATAATATTACTATTATATTATGAACTTATGGAGTATTTACATCACCGTGTGAACTGTGCATTTTATCGACGGCACGCTTGCCACGTCATTTGTCACCAGTGTACTTGGTTAAATTTTAGTCCATCAGATTTTACTTTTTTATTTATTATTTTTGTATTTATGTTATTTTTCAAGTTAAACGTCTGATTTTGTTCTTTTTTTAGTCAAGGATGCTGGTGAACTTGTGGACACAGAGTGTGTTGAACGTGACAATGATCTCAGGTCGAATTCATTTTGTTATCTGTTTTATTACGATTTTCTTCGTGGCTTATTCGGCTTTCATGTGTTCATTTCCTTCTATACCCCTAACCCGCCGTATCGCTATCTCAATCTACTACAATTGTCTTCTTGTTTCTCTCGCGCTCTCTCTCCTATCTCTCTATTTCTTTCTTTTTTCGCTTTTTTCTTTCTTAATCTCTCTCTCTCTCTCTCTCGCATTACTCTAGTTCTCATATTCTCTCCTCATCCGTTTACCCTCTCTTTCACTTCTTCTCTCGGCTCTCGCGCTCTCACACACACACACAACACACACACACACACACACACACACACGAACACACCACAACAGCAACAATCCTCTCTCTCTCTCCCACACACACGCCACCACACGCAGTACGCAACACAACACACCACACCACACACACACCACACACACCACCGACAACACCACCACATCTCTCTCTCTCTCTCTCCGCAACACCACACGCACACACACCGCGTACGGCCAACAACACACACAACCAACCACACACACACCAACCAACAACACCACACACAACACCAAACACTTCACACACACACAACCACCACCACCTCATCACACAGCACACACACACGCACACATACCGCGCACGCGAAACGCTCGCAGAGCGTGCTCACACCCACACCACAGAACACACACAACGAGACCACGCACACACACACTACACACACAACACCACAACACACACACCGTTCACGAACCCACAGACACAATATCACGCACACACCACACGCACGGCAGAGCACGCACGGCGCAACGCACGCACAACAACACAGAGATACCAAACCACAAACCACAACAACACACCACACACACACACACAACACACACACACGCGATCCTCTTTTCGCCGTTCTCGATTTTCTCCACATTTATTAATTGCCTTCATTTTCCATGTATTTATTTAAACAATTCCCTCCGTTAAAATATTTTCTTTCGCTGTGCGGTCTTTCCGCCATATTCAACACCGCGGCCGTCGCAAACCATCTATGACTATCTTATACTTTCCCAGAGACAAAGTTGTATTTGATGAGCAAACGTAATCAGCGTAATTACAACGAGGCGCGACTCAATAGTCCTAACCCTATGTCCAGTGGCGCAAGTATGAAACTCGGCAGGCACTCTATACGTGGATGGCTGGTAGCGTGGCCCACGCCCCGGCTACTACGAGGCCCCTGATTAGTTGACTGGTAGGAAGCTCCTGATCGGCCGGTTGCTAGGAGGCCCCTGATTGGTTGGCTGCTACGAGGCTCCAGATTGGTCGGCTGCTACGAGGCCCTTGATTGGTCGGTTGCTAGGAGGCCTCTGATTGGCCGGCTGCTACGAGGCTCCTGATTGGTCGGCTGGTAGGAGGGCCTTGATTGGCTGACTGCGAAGAGGGCCCTAATTGGTCGTCTGCTACAACGCCCCTGATTGGCTGCCTGCTAGATGGCTCATGATTGGTCGGTTTCTACAAGGCCCCTGATTGGTCGGCCGCTAGGAGACCCCCTGATTGGCCGGTTGCTAGGAGGCTCCTGATAGGTCGGTTACTACGAGGCTCCTGATTGGCCGGTTGCTAGGAGGCTCCTGATTGGTCGGTTGCTACGAGGCTCCTGATTGCCCAGTTACTAGGAGGCTCCTGATTGGTCGGCTGCTACGAGGCTCCTGATTGGTCGGTTTCTACGAGGCACCTGATTGGTCGGTTACTAAGAGGCTCCTGATTGGTCGGCTGCTACGAGGCTCCTGATTGGCTGCCTGCTAGGAGGCTCCTGATTGGTCGGTTTCTAGAAGGCCCCTGATTGGTCGGTCGCTAGGAGACCGCTGATTGGCCGGTTGCTAGGAGGCTCTTGATTGGTTGGTTGCTACGAGGCTCCTGATTGGCCAGTTACTAGGAGGCTCCTGATTGGTCGGCTGCTACGAGGCTCCTGATTGGCCGCCTGCTAGAAGACCCCTGATTGGTCAGTTTCTATGCGGCCCCTGATTGGTCGGCTGCTAGGATGCTCCTGATTGGCCGGTAGCTAGGAGGCTCCTGATTGGTCGGTTGCTATAAGGCTCCTGATTGACCGCCTGCTAGAAGGGCCCTGATTGGTCAGTTTCTACGAGGCCCCTGATTGGTCGGCTGCACCGAGGCCGCTGATTGGTCGGCTGCTACGGTTGGCTCGACCAATCAGGAGCCTCGTAGCAGCTGACCAATCAGGGGCCTCGTAGCACCCAACCAATTACGGGTTTTGTAGAAACCCACACACATGCCCGCGTGCGTGCTCACACACACACACACACACACACACACACACACACACACACACACACACTCAATAAGAAAAACATCCCCGTATATAAACATCTTCCCAAATGCGTTGCTTCATTATGAAGTAAACTAGTCCGAGACACCTCCTACAGCACTTTCTTGAAAAAACGGCCTAAGGCACCACCAATCACTCCAGCCACTTTTCAATTGGCAATGCTGTGTTGAACACACGCATGCAAAGCCGGCTTATATACGCGCATTTCCTATCCGTTCATTGTATCTTCTAGAAACTACAACCATCCCGTGACCGCGTGGTGGAGAACATGCGCCGGCCTCGAATTTATCTCACGCCTCCACTGCGGACAGCGCTTCATACTTGTAACATCCGCGGTCGCGGTGGCGCATATCCGCGGAACTGCCGCGTCTCATCCGCGCGCAGCGCTCAGATCACAGCACAAGCTGTGCCACGCCAATCTTGTAGCATATTTCCTCTGGTATATCGATAATAGAAACGTATCATCTTACACGTTAATGTAAACACTATACCTTCAACAGCGCCTGCAGGCATAATCGATAGCTTTACACAACATAGTCACAATCTGTCACATACACCAAGCACATAAAAAACACAAATACACACGCCCGCCCCCCCCTCCACAAGAGAGAGAGAGAGAGAGAGAGAGAGAGAGAGAGAGAGACGCAGGCACGCGCATACATACACCAATATAATAGTCAAATATATTATGTCACAGAAGACAACCGGGTTTTCACGAATACGGCTGGACTCCTGGTAGCACTCCATCAGACTATTCCTATTTTACATACTTACACACATCGATATTCTCGGTGATACTATAGATTTCACACCACGTGTTATTTCACATTCTTGAAAAACTTGCAAAATAACCGAGTCTGTGTGCGAACTAACTTCATGAAACATTACTACCTTTGTTGAATGTAGGCACTGACTGAAAGTCTTCCCTGATTTGAAGTCCACTCTGGCTGAATTTTCCCCCTGGCTGTATGTCAAGCGTCACTGCATTTCTGACGTTGTTGTACCTCAACTCTAGTTTAACGCCTGGCGTTGATGTTTGTTCATCCTGCATGGGTGTATGTCCAGGCGTAGCACAGCGAGGGTCTCGTATCAAGCGATGAAATTGTAGCAGACGCCCAAACGCTTTATATGCATGCCCTCCAGACAACAGACAGTGTCAATGCAAAGAAGCAATTTACGCGTCTCGTCGTCACCTCGACTGTTGCAATAATAACAAACGCCCAGACGCGCAAAGATGTCTATATCGTTACGCAACCCACTCCCATACACGTCGGTCCACACACACACACATACACGCACACACACACACACACACACACACACACACACACACACACACACACACACACACACACACACACACACATACATACGCACGCAACATACACACGCACAAACACACACGTACATACACACACGCATACACGGATATTGTATTTTCCTGATATGTGACAAGAGCGTCCAACTCACTGATCTCTATATACTAACGGTATATACATAATCACTAATAACTATATACTAAACTATATACTAATCTCAAATTCTCTGGTACAGCGCCACAAACCCAAATTCGCGGCTTATTATTTGATAATAATACTAATAGCAGGTGTTTTTTTTTACTATTTTAAGCACAGTAACTAATAATAATAAATAACATCTCCTCCATAAATGGCCGGATCTGTCTGTCTGTCTGTCCGTCTATCTTCTCGAGACCCGTAAGAGGTGTCCCCCAACACCATATATATTCTGAATCAGCATGACGCGACGACCATTTTAGGCCAAAAATAATTGACCAAAAAATTTGACCCAAAAAATTTGACAAAAAAAAACGTAGCGGCCTCTTCTTCCTCGACGCTCCTGGCGGGACAGGCAAGACCTTCGTTACCAACCTTCTTCTGGCCAAGGTCAGGCAGACGAGGAAGATTGCCCTGGCAGTTGCTTCAAGCGGCATTGCTGCCACCCTGCTGGACGGAGGGCGCACTGCTCACTCGGCCTTCAAGCTGCCATTCAACCTGGCAAAGTGGGAAAATCCAACCTGCAACATCAGCCGTGGCTCCACAAAGGCCAAGCTGTTCCAAGAGTGCAAGCTCATCATCTGGGTCGAGGCAACCATGAGCCACAAATGCGCCTTTGAAGCACTCGCAGGGGCGGATCCAGGATTTTTGAAAAGGGGGTGTCCAGAAATAAATAAAGGGCACTTTTGTCTGCTTACTTTTTCTGGTGTTTTAAAAAGCTGCCGAAGGCCACTTAGGGGGGGGACCTCCCCCAAGATTTCTTTTTAATTGGTGCATTTTGATAGCAGCTGAGCAGTAATTTTGATGTCTAGAATGCAAAAATTTATTAGATCCGGTCCCCCGGACGCCTGCGGACCCCTCTTTGCCCATTTCTAGGTTTTTATAACGAATTTACATATATATAAGTAAATCTTTATCAGAAAAACTAGCGCTAAACAAGATTTTTTTATGGAGACAATATAAGAGAAGTGTGTGCGTGTGTGTGTACTGTATGCTTTTTTTTCCTTTTTGTGGTAAAAAGGGGGGGTCCGGACCCCCTCGACCCCCCTCCCCTCTGGATCCGCCCCTGACTCGACAACACCCTACAAGACCTTCGGCACAGCACAAACGTCATGGGAGGTGTGACTGTCCTGCTCTCAGGCGACTTTTGCCAAATCTTGCCAGTCATCGCCAAAGGAACAAGAGCAGATGCTGTCAATGCCTGCATCAAGTCGTCGTACCTCTGGAGCAAGGTAAACCGCCACAGCCTAAAGACCATCATGAGGGTGCAGCTCAGAGGCGATGAAGAAGCTGGCCGCTTCTCTCAGCAACTGCTGGAGGTCGGCAAAGGCAGACTCACCACCACAGCTGATGGCCAAGTCAAGCTGCCATTCGGCAAAGCAGCGGCGGACATCACCCAGCTGATGACCAAAGTCTTCCCAAACCTCCACCTCCGCTACCAAGACCAAGACTGGCTGAGCGAGCGAGCCATCCTTGCTCCCAAGAATTTGGCCATGGATGACATCAACTCCAAGCTGCTGGAGCAACTGCCTGGCGACCCAACGAGCTACAAGTTGATGGACACAGTTCCTGATCCTGACCAGGTCATGCACTATCCGACCGAGTTTCTCAACAGCCTGGCGCCCTCAGGTCTGCCACCACACAACTTGGTGCTCAAGGTCGGCGCGCCCATATTGCCCAATGCGCAACCTGGATGCTCCCAAACTCTGCAACGGCACAAGGCTCACAGTGAAGCAGCTCATGCCCAGAGTCATCGAAGCCAAAATCATGACAGGCAAGGGCAAGGGCGAAAATGTCTTCATCCCAAGGATCCCGCTCATCCCATCAAACCTGCCATTTCAGTTCAAGAGGCTGCAGTTTCCAGTCAAGCTGAGCTTTGCCATGTCCATCAACAAGGTCCAGGGCCAGTCCCTCAAGATGGTTGGACTCAACCTCAGTGAACCAGTGTTCTCCCATGGCCAGCTCTATGTGGGGTGCTCCAGGGTGGGTAACCCAGACAACCTCTACATCCTCTCTCAAGATGGCAAGACCAAGAATGTTGTGTACCAAGAAGCGCTGCAGAACTGACCAGAAGTGAAATTCTTGGGACAGATTTATAAAATCCGAATAACATCAGTACAGCCGTGATAGCAGACTAAATTCTAGCTCTTTAATCCCGGGCATCGCCGGGTAGCCCAGCTAGTTCATAATAGATGATAATAATGTATTATAGGATATACGATTTTATAAAATTTTTGCCAAATGTTAAAGAATATTACAAGGGCCCAAGTAAAAGCATATTATATTTTATAATTCTAGGAAATAAATAGTGAACTAGATATCTATATTTCTATGGCCAGATTCATTCATTCACACATAACGCATTAGAAGAGAAAGGAAGAGAGAATAGGTGGTAGGAGAGAAGTGCGAAGGGCGATGTATATCAGAAACGCGAAGATAGGAGACGATCGAGGTACCAGGAGCGCAGCTAACAGACATTTCCTTGGAGGTAAAAAGGAAATAGGTGGATAGAAATTTACATCTATATGATGAGATGGGTAGGTAAAGGACGCCGAGAGGACGGTATATCGATGAACCATGTTATTTGGAGGAGGTATCCGACAACCCCAAGTGTCACTAGAAATGTTTATACCATTCATCTACTCTCATCTTTTTCTCGTCTATTTGTTGCACCCTACAATTCCTTTAATTGATCCTGGTTAACAATTTCTCCACCCATCGTCCCACTCTTCACCTTTATTACCTCCGCCAAGGGGTTGGCAGGAGGTTATGTTTTCACCGGCGTTGGTTGGTTTGTGGGTTTGTGCGTTTCTTTGTTCGTGTACAGCCTAACTGAAAAAGTTATGGATGGATTGTCATAAAATTTTCAGGATAGGTCAGAAATGGGCTACAGTAAAAACCCGCGTATAAGAACATAGATTTTAAGAACATGTTAGGCTAAAATTTCCCATTTAGACCCCTTTACATAAGAACCTGTTTTAGGCTCCTCCGTTTCACAATGGCCAGTTGGTTAGTCGGTAAATTAGAATACCCCCTCCCACTATCCCTCCGTTTCACAATGGCCAGTTGGTTAGTCGGTAAATTAGAATACCCCCTCCCACTATCCCTCCGTTTCACAATGGCCAGTTGGTTAGTCGGTAAATTAGAATACACCCTCCCACTATCCCTCCGTTTCACAATGGTCAGTTGGTTATATTAGTCGGTAAATTAGAATACCCCCTCCCACTATCCTTCTGTTTCACAATGGCCAGTGTGGTTACTCGATGAGTCAAAATACCCCTATCCCTGCTCTTCGGCCTGCGGCAGTCGTTTATATCGAATGACAGTTATCCACGTTATTGTGGATATCGTGAAGTCTGTTGACGGAAACCGAAGCTGGTCATTAGGATAATTAATGATAACACACAATTAATGATCCATCACCAAACATGCAAGAACCACAAGGGAGAGTTCGTTGAGCTCTTTACACTCCACTGATAAATTGGTTAACCTTACTGGTTTGCCGCGAGGCGACGTTCGCGACTTACGTTACGCGAAGCGTTATACGGTCAATAGCAGTAATAACCGCAGTAAACCGCAGCGATAATACGGTCAGGAAGTAGAAACCGGTCATTGGAACAGTTGTGCATCAGGTATCGTCCGTGGTGCACCGTCGTCTGCCGCTGGTTGACACGACAACTGCACTAGCTCCGTAAACAATGTAAGTTTTAGTTTTTATGTCATTGTTGTACATGTAAAGTATATATTACAACAAGTGTATATATGTATATCTGTTATATTGTTCTCAGTCATATATGACGTATGCGAGCCGTTATTTCATATGCGTAAGAATATAATATATCCCTTAATATATTATATTAAGTGCGTGTCATGAAGACTCTATAAACAATAACAGACTTTATAAACGATAAAGTGTCGGCGTCGGTTGCACGCGACAGACTCGATAACATCTCATAGTTTTACAATTTCAACGACCTACTCGTTTTACATCTCAGATTCGATACTTGGAGTTTTGAATTATCTTTATCGAGTTTATATATATATATATATTATATATCGACGATTATGTGATTTGTAATTACACATAATAAGAATCAATTTAATTCATAATAATTGTACAATGACTAATAATGGATTGTATATAAATGGAATAAAAATAATATGCATACCTGAGTTTAAAAATCTGCACATTGAGTTCGAAACCTAGTTTTTATTTAGAGATTTTAAAATAGAAACGGGGATCATGTATGACGTAAAAATAATGGACTCTGTCCAAATGTAACAGTTAGCTGCATTCTTGATGTATAGACCGAAAGTAAGTAGTGCGTAGATCGTCTATTGGTATAATGATCTCTCTCGTGTTTTTTGTCCTCCCCCCCTCTCCCTCTCTCACTCTTCTCTCTCCCTCCCTCTCCCCTCCCCCCTCTCTCCCCCTCCCCCTCTCTCTTTTCTCTTCTCTCTCTCTCTCGTCTCCTTATCTCTCTCTCTTTGATTGCTCTCTCGCCCTCCTCTCTCCCTCGCTCCCCTCTCCCTCCCCCTCTCTCTCTCCTCGCGCCCCCCTCTCTCTCTCACTCTCTCTTTCTCTCTCTCTCTCTCGCTCTCTCTTTCTCTCTCTTCTTCTCTCTCGTCTCTTTCTCTCTCTCTCTCTACTCTCTCTCTTCTCTTTCTCTCTCTCTCTTGCGCGCTCTTCACACACTCGTCTCTCTATCTCTCCTCTCTCTCTCTCTCTCTCTCTTTCCCTCTTTTCTCTCTCTCTCTCTCCTTCTCTCGTCTTCTCTCTCGTCTCTCTCCCTTCCTCTCTTCGCCTCTCTCCCCCTCCCCTCTCTCTCTCACCTAATTTGAGTCCCATATCGTTTCCGACGACCTGACTCGTTAGGTGACCCGCTCGGTCATCACAAGTGTGCCAGCGTGCCTAGCATGCTGTACTGGCGCGCATGTCGCCTGATATGCGAGGCAAGGCGCGACAGCAAACCGTTCTGGATGACCCGACAAAAAAAGAAAAGATAGACGATTTTACACGCGAGCATAAGCAGCAGCAGTCCAGCTTAGTAGTAGTAGTTTAGTAGTAAGTAGTAGTAGCTTAGTTAGTAGTAGGTAGTAGTAGTAGTAGTCGCCAGCAGTAGTGCGCTAGGTAGTAGTAGCCAGCACTGAAGCCGCAGCGCAGCAGCCCAGCAGCTAGCAGCAGCAGTAGTTAGTAGTAGTAGTAAGCAGCCAGCAGCAGCGAATAGTAGTAGTAGCCAGCAGCAGCAGGCAGCAGCGAACTGAGCGCCCAGTAGTAGGGAGTAGTATAAGCAGCAGCAAGCAGCAGCAGCAGCAGCGGAGGCAGCAGTAGTTATTAGTTATAAGCAGCAGCAAGCAGCAGCCAGCGAGCAGTAGTATTAGTAGTGCGCTAGTATAAGCAGCAGCAGCCAGCGCAGCAGTTAGTGTAGTAGCAGCAGCAGTAGCCAGCAACAGCAGCAGCAGCAGCCAGACAGGAGCAGTAGCAGCAGTCATCACTGCAGCAGCAGCCAGCGACAGCCAGCAGCAGCAGCGCCAATGTTGTTGCAAGACCCGTCGTGTTTGTTTCGTTACACCGTGCGTGCGTGTGTGGTGGGGCCGTGGTGTGTGCGTGCGTGGCGTGGCGTGCGTGCGTGCGTGCGTGCGTTGCGCTGCGTGCATGTGCGTTCGGCGCTGTCGGTGACCGCCGCGAGTGTCGTCTGCTTTCTCCCCAGTCCCGGGTGAGAGGGAATACAACGTCTTCGAACAATTCGGGGACATGACCTCGCGTTAGCGAATTACCAGTCTGTGCTGCGTGTACGCTATGTCGATTTAGCCTCTGTGACACTGAGAGTGTCTGGGCACGTCACTAACAGGCTATTTATTAGATTGTGTACACACGATGCAGACGACCTTGCGGTTACGTGACGCGCACTTTGAATTGGTTATTTCGATATGAGACTCACCGGGCAATGAACTAATAGGTTTTTGCGAAATAGATGCCGGGATTCCAGACCAGGATAGCAACGAAGTGTGTCATTGGAATGCTTTTCTATTATTCTGGTCTGTAGCAGCCTTACATGATGCTCATAGTTATTAATGATGTATTGAGATGTCATTAGTTATTAATGATGTATGATGTCTTAGTTGATATATGATGTATGATGTCATAGCCTATTAATAATGTCTATGATTCGTCATAGTTATTAATGATCGCCCCGCGGCCGAGTATGATGTCATAGCTCATTAATGATGCTATGATGTCACAGCTATTTAATGCAGGTATGATGTCATAGTTATTAATGAATGTATTGATGTCATAGCTATTAATGATGTATGATGTCACAGCTATTAATGAGGTATGACTGTCATAGTTATTATGATGTATGATGGTCAAGCTATTAATGTGTTATGATAGTCAACAGCTATTAATGAGGTATAATGTCATAGTTTTAACTGATGAGTATGGATGTCATAGTTATTAATGATGTATGATGTCATAGTTGATTTAATGAGGGTATTGATGTCATTATAGTTAATTAATGTTGAATGTATGATGTCATAGCCTATTAATGCATCCCGATTACAGCATATCCCGCAGAAGATATTTTCAAGATATATTATACATATATATATGAGTAAAATATATAATATAGTTATATATAGTATATATATATATATATAGTATTATATATTATATTATATATTGTATATATATATATTCATATTCTCACAGCTTCTAACCCCGTCAGCGTCATCTTACCGACGTATGTCGTACCTTGACACTCCGAACATGTACGCGCGTTCGTTAGGTTAGTGGCATCAGTGCTCTGAATTCCACATGCCACCGCGAAGCTAGGATCGTACATGAGCAGCACACGATCGGCGACGTGAAGCGATTACCCATCCACGGGTATCTCCTTGTGCCTGCAAAGAAAAGAACATGTGCTAAACATATATATTATATTTAGCTAATCATTTCGTCAGTCACCCCACATTGCATCGCGTTGAAGTAAGTCGTGGCTCCCTTTTGTTGCTGCAAGAAGGCGCCGGTCGCGACGGTCAGTTATGATCGCAATTGTTGTCGATGGAGATATCGACGGAGTTATGAGAGATGTTCCGTATATAGACTGATTGGGACGACGGACGGACGCGACACAGCATGGGATGGAGATTGGATGGTGCATTTGATTGTCTGGACGGACGGACGAACCTATGGATGGATTGATGGTTGATTGATTGCTGGACGGACGGACGAACAGATGGATGGATTGATGGTTGATTGATTGCTGGATGGATGGATGGGATGGATCGAATGGATGAATGGCATGGATGGATGGAGGATGGATGCGATCGGATGGACATGGCATGTCATGGATGATGGATGGATAGATGGATGGAGGATGGATGCGATGGATTTAGATGGGATGGATGATTGGCATGGATGGATGAATGGATGCGATGTATGGTATGCGCCAATGGATGCGATTGGATGGGCCATGAACGGATGGTTGGATGGATAGATAGATGGATCGATGGGTGGATGGATAAACAGACGGACGGATGGTTGAGCGGACGAACCGAAATCATACGCAAACAGACGAGTCTATGAGAGTCACTGGATATGCGCACCGCTTTCTCTAGTTTATGAACTTGTCCCTTCAGCGAATCCTCTATGTAGTCTCTCTCCACCTCCCCAATACGTGGGTGCTCCTCCGGTGAGTCGTAAACAACGTACAGGTACCCACAAACACGTGAGACATCCAGCGCCACCTGTGAAAAAAACAAGCAACAATCACATTACAGAGTCTACTGTTTTTTTTTTTTTTTTTTTATTTCTTTTTTCTTTTTTTTTTTCTTTTTTTTTTTTTTTCACTGAGCTGAATATAATAACATTGTGTTATTGCATACAACTCAGTGGTCTACTAGACAATGAAGTTTCAGTGTACCATCATGCGATGCCCCCTCATGCCCTGCGCTCCTGCCCACGTGCACGCAAACGAGCAAAAAACTTACATGCAAATCCTAACTGAAAGTGTCAATGACACTGTAGCTCACCTTTGCGGTGCTGCATAGAGAGAAACGGAGCTGGGCGCGGATATACTTCAGAGCAACAGTATATATGGAGAAGTCCCATTATAATAACATATCTCTCATTATATACTCCTGGTGAATAATGCATCGATATTATGAGTAATTTTTTCAGTGCCCGAAAAATAAATTGTTTTCAGATCTGTTGGCATACAATCTGATGGCGTTGACCGCTATACCGTACGGCAGGACACTGAAATGAGCATTAGTTAAATTGCCGAAACTCTACCAATTCGCATAATTTAAAAAAAATATCAAAACTTGTGTCGAGTGTTTTTTGGGGGCCAGTCCTTAATCATTTACATACCAAGAAATGAGCAAAATCGCTTGAACCTGTAACTAACTTATGGCCATTTCCATTTTTGCGAAAAAGTGGGCGTGCTCCGAAAGTAGCGTCGACTGGCGTGCTCCACAAATAGAAGGTTTTAAACCTCTCCCATAGGCAGTAACAAAAACTATATGCAATTTCAAAACATGTGCGGTCAAACGGTTTCTGAGTTATCGTTGGACGTATCCAAATGTTGACCAGGAATGCACGCGACGCGCACGGACGTACGACGGACGAACACCCATGGCCAAATAGCTCATCATGGACGATGTCAAGGCGATCGCTATAAAATCACCACAGATTTTAATCGTGTTTTGACGTATAAATTTCCGGTACACGACAACAATAATTCACAATGCTGTCTACGACAATTTATTAAAACAAGAAGATACATTACAGAATAGAGTAAATACGTTATTAGAATGTATTGGACAACGAAGTTTCAGTTACACAAGACAATTATACATTGCACAGCGTCCCTCCGAAACATACGCTACACCCGAGTCGATCGACCATCCTTACCGAACTGTAGAAAATGAAATCCCAGACCTCACAAAGCCTGCCACAGTAGGCTGCCTAAAGAACAAAGACGATGAATTGCCGCGCGTGCACCCCCGACATTCGTAAGACACAGCGAGGACGCTTTTAGGACCCGTAGGACGCTTCTCTCTTGCGGAGGCGCCCACACGCCCATCAAGCCTATTAAAACACGCGAAACGCCACGCCCTATTGGATACGAACAATAAGCTAATACATTACCCTTAATAACTAATACCCAATCTATTAATAACATTACTTTAATATATGTGATAGTTTCGTAGTCGCTAAAACAGATAAGAAATTCAATCTTTACAGTGCATGTTTACTGTACGGACCGATACATTTTACATATATAACTTGAAAAATTAACCACCCACCACAATTAGCAGCTCAGTCTATTGAAACATTTCAATTCATTGAATAGTTTGCGCACACTTCGCAAAATCAAGCGATTTTCCCAGCGATATATGCCAACACCCCCCCCCCCCCAAAAAAAAAACATACAGTTGATTCTCCTAACCATCTGAATTTCGTCAATTTTGAATTGATCGACAAACACCCCTCACGACACACGACAGTTATTCAACGCGAGCTTATTTCAACAGCAATTTATTCGCAGTATTACTAATTGCACGCGATGCACTGTTTAAGCGTGCGTAGTACTTATGCCATATTATATCTATTATATATATATCTGCGATCTCTGTCTTGTCTCTCCCGTCTGGTTTTCCGTCTGCCTGCTGGACGTGGAAAGCATATTGGGTATCATGGGTATTTTTTGTTTAGTGCCTTTAACTCTTCTATTGCCAATCCTGACTGTGCCAGCGTTAGGAATGAATTCACAATTCACAGACATTTCGGATTTGTTTTTTGCGATTTTCCATTTTTTGCCTTTTTTTGGATTTATACGCAAATTATCATGTCCTTGTCTTTTATCTTCAATTCATTCCTAACTGCGCACAGTTCACATTGCATACACAGTTCAATCACGCTGATGCGGCATATATAAGCGCAGCCGTCCACATCCAGAGAGGCGAGGGAGGGGACGCGCGAGGGAGAGAGATCGCCCAGAATAGTATATCCAAATATCCAAAAAAAAACCCAAAAATCCAAAAACCCAAAAATCCAAAAATCAAAAAATCAAAAAAAACAAAAAAAACCAAAAAAATCCAAAAATCCAAAAAAATCAAAAACCAACAAAATCAACAATCAAAAAATCAAAAAATTCCAAGCTCAAATTCAACGAAAATCAATTTCCCCCATCATGGCCCCTTCCCATCGATGGGCCCTTCATGGCTGCCACGGAGTGGCTGTTTGGCCTGCTAGTATATATATAATATATATATACATATAATATATATTATATATATATATAAAGTGGTTCAGCGAATGTGTGTGTTTGCGCCCTATAACTTAGAGAACTCCCCAGCAACAATAAAGGAGAACGAATTATTCGAGAATCAGACAACAAGTCATGAGAGAGACGATGCGTTCTGAAGACTGAAACAAATATTAAAAATAGAATATAAAATTTACATACAAAATATACTTTGATCAAATAAGAATAGAGCACGACAGTACACAGAATATACCACACATTAACGATTCTAGAATCCTGGATGATAAATAACAAGACTATAAAGAACAGACAAGTTAATCCTACACATCAGAACAACATCCAGATCATAGCATATACAACCTGGATATCCGACTACGTAATCAAGAAGTAGAACATGAAAGGAACGAGACAAACATTAAAAATTATTCCCCTTTATATACCTTTATTTCTAATAATTACCAGTAACCTCATTTAGTAATAAGTATTATTTAATAAATTTATTATTAAGATAATTTCAAAAATATTATTATATTAATTAAGATATTAATATATATATTAATTATAATATATTATATGTTATATATATCTTATGATTTCTTAATATATATAATATAATAACAATAGATTTAATGAGAAGAAATGGATGAAGATGAGGGATAGCAGTAGCTGGTGGTAGACGATTAATAGGAAATGGAAGAATAAGGAGAATAAGAAGCGAAGTGTGGGAGGAAGAGAGTGCAGAGATAGCGATGGAATGAGAGATAATGAAAGATGCATAAGGAATGGAAAAAAGATGCGAATGCGATAAAATGGATGAGATGCATAGATAGATAAGTTAGATTTTCTTTTATTACTAAATTTTCCTATTACCTACACTTATAGTATGATATTATTTTTAATTTTTTACATTTATTAAATTTATTTAATTATAACTAGTTTTAGTTTTTTAATTATTTTTTTTTAATGTCTTTTATCCTTTTTGATTTTCTTTCTTACTTTTTTATCTGTTTGCGAATGGGATGGGATGGGATGAGATGGCGATGGCATGAGATGGCATGCGATGCCATAGGATGGGGATGCATGGGATGCGATAGAACTGGGATGGGATAGGATATGGGATGATGCAGTGCGATGGCGCGTTGGGATGGCATTTGCCAATGGGAATGGACATGCGATGGCATGGATGGATGGATGGCATGCGATGGTATGGATGCGATGCGATGCATGCATGGATGGATGCATGGATAGCATCAGATTTTTTGCGGGTATTTTCTTATCAACCAAGAGGTCACCAGCTGCAGTAACGCACTGATTTCCCTGGGCCAACGGCCGGGTATCCCGCTAGTATATATATTGGTATATATATATAGTATATATATACTATATATATCAATTATATTATATTCATATTCGTGTTGCTGACCGGGGTTTTTCCGGTTAGACTGTCGGGGTCCTGCTGGCCCTGCCAAAACTGAACACCATATTACACATACGCTCACGGCGTCGACACATGACTAAGCACGAAATTCAATTCTGAGTGTTCGCCGTTTGTTTACTCGGGGGGCCATGAACGTAAAACTTAACTTACGTTGTGATTTTTGAGTCCATTGCTTCGCTTGCTGTGTTTGTGTGGTGCGACACTGTGTGTGGGTGTCCCGCCGGTGTGTGTGTGTGTGTGTGTGTGTGTGTGCTGTGTCAGATAGCATAGCCATCGATGGATAGTAGTGTCAGATAGATTAGCATCGACTGGATAAAGTGTCCCCAAGGGAGACGATAGATGGATAGATGGATTTAGATAGCATAGATAGATATATTAGATAGAATAAGACATGAATAGATAGCTAAGATAGCATAGACTAGATAGATCGATGGCTAGAGTGCTCAGATAGGATAGACTGATGGATAGAGTGTCAGATAGATAGATCGAATGGTATAAGCTGTCAGATAGATAGATAAATGGATGGAGTTCAGATAGATAAACGATGAATAGAGTCAGACTTAGATAGCCATAGATAGATAGATAAGATAAGGTCCAGCAATAGCCGGTGTCAGTATACGATAGATTGCATGGATATATATATAGAGAGACTACCGGTCCCTATACTCGCCCAACCCCACCTCTATTCATTTTCCCCTCACCACCGTACGGTGCCGATGCCTGAATTACCTTTACATTCCCCATTTCCTGCCTCCTCCCTCGGGACTAGCGAGGATGTACGCCGGCATCTTCCATGTTTACCCACTCCGCCCTTGCCCCTGTCTGTGCACCCGAGTGTCAGATACACAAAACGATTAAAGGTAGCATAGTAGTAGAGTGAGGTGTATTTGCTCATTACAAACGAATATAAACTACTAGCAAGAATGGAAGAGATCGAGAACGGAGAGAGAAGAACGAGGAGAGCGACACCGGGCCGAAATAGAGCGAGGAAAGTGGGAGAGAGAAGAGAGAGAGAGGAAGCACGCAGAAAGAGGAGAGCAGAGACGAGAGAAGAGGAGACAGCAAAGCGAGAGAGTGAGAGAGAGATACACACACACACACGCACGCACGCACGCCACACCACCAAAGCACGGCACGCACGCACGCACGCCGCGCGCACACACCACACACACACACACATCCGTGTGGGCACGCGTTCTGCTGAAATGCGTTCGTAACGTTCTCCCGCGAGTCGGTAATGCCGTATTCCAGATGTTTTGGAAGTGTTGTCATCCGTCTGAAGCTGGCATTGTTGTTCTTTGGTGAAGTCGTCACGTTAACGCAGTTAGCTGTGGTTATTGACGCTTATCATTGGATGTGTTTATTAAAGGCGGAGAGTGGTAGAAAAACGCTGGAAAAAAGCACAGTTTCGGACTGTAAACCGTTTTAGAATGAACCTGACGAAGATACCACAAGTCGAAACTAGGTTCATTTGGCTACACTTTGCTGCAGCAATTTCTTAAACAGGAAAACATTTTTTAAATACTACATATATAATGCAACACCAAAACAGCAAGCCCGAATACCACGTGGGGTAAAATCAGCTTGAAGCGGTGCCCCGTTAGAGGCTGTCCAGGCCTCCTTATTCACACATGTCATTCATTGTGTCATTGCAATAGAGAACAATGGACATTATTGATTGACTGTTGTATAATTTGGATGTTCTTCTATTGAACGTTGGCTACTGACGATGTCATCTTGATTGTGTTGATTGAAGTTGTTATTGACGCCATCATTGATTGTGTAGTTACTTGACGTTATTATTTAATTGTATTTGTTGGCGTTGCTTACTGACGCTATTATATAGCCAAGCCGCGCACCCGGAGTTTGCAAAGATCTCTCT
>NW_014577910.1:57923-127450 GCF_000485595.1 Priapulus caudatus | reverse complement strand
AAAAATTTTTGAACGATGTTAAAGAATTTACAAGGGCCAAGTAAAGCATATATTGTTTATAATGGTCTAGAAATAATTATGTGAACTAGATATCTATTTTCTATGCCAGATTTCAGTCATTCACACATAACGCCATTAGAAGAGAAAGGAAGAGAGAATAGGTGGTAGGAGAAGAAGTGACGACAGGGCGACTGTATATTCAGAACGCGAAGATAGGAGACGATCGAGGTACAGAGAAGCGCAGCTCAACAGACATTTCCTTGGACGGTAAAAAGGACAGATAGTGATAGGATTTACAGTCTATATGATGAGATGGGTAGGCTAAACGGACGCCGAGGAGGACGGCTATATCGAATGAACCATGTTATTTGGAGGGGTATCCGACAAACCCAAGATGTCCTAGAATGTTTATACCAGTTCATCTACTCTCTCTTTTTTCTCGTCTATTTGTTGCACCCTACATCCTTTAATTGATCCCTGGTTAACAAATTTCTCCACCGGTCGTCCACTCTTGCACCGTTTATTACGCTCGCCAAGGGGTTGGCCAGGAGTTATGTTTTCACCGGCGTTGTTGGTTTGTGGGTTGTGCGTTTCTTTGGTTCGCTGTACAGCTAACTGAAAAACGTTATGGATCGGATTGTCAGTAAATTTTCAGGACTAGAGTCAGAATGGGCTACGAGTAAAACCGCGTATAGAACATAGATTTTAAGAACATGTTTAGGCCCTAAATTACAATTTAGACCCCTTTACATAAGCAACCTGTTTTAGGCTAAGATTTTAAAGTGGTTACTTAATTTTCCATGAGATGAAGGGACTTAAAGAAACAAGGTAAATCAAAACAGACGAGCCTCAACATATCGGATGCCTCTCGCTCGCATGCCAAATGCATGCCTCAACAATAACAATGCCAAGGCACCCTGGCATTGTTAATTGAGACCAGTACCTGCATTATTATTTTAATATACAGTAAACCCGCATAATGAAGAACGTCGATTAATGTGTTAACGTGTAAGACATGATTGTACATGTATTTGTATTGACATCTCAACATAAAAAAACAAACATGTGCGAAACTAAACTTCCATAGGTAACACGTTAACATGAACACTACGGTACGTTGAGTAACACATGCATTCACAGTCACTAGCGCGGGTTCGTAGTCATATTAAAAAGTAGAACAATTAAGACTATTTTTAAGAACCTTTTGAGCCTAATTTTTCAGGTAGCACCTTTAAATAAGACTGTTGAGGCTAACTTTGGAAAAATATTGATGTTCTTATACGCGGGTTTTCTACTGTAACTGATAGAATTAATTACTAACTTAGAAGTGATGTGATTTTCGTGGTGATCCGGATCCAATTAATTAATTAACTAATTAATTAATTAATTAAATTTTCAGGATAGGTCCGAAATGGTGTAACTTAGAATTGATGACATTTTGGTGGTGATCCGGATCCAATTAATTAATTAACTAATTAATTAATTAATTAAATTTTCAGGATAGGTCAGAAATGGGGTAACTTAGAATTGATGACATTTTGGTGGTGATCCGGATCCAATTAATTAATAAAATTTTTCACAGTGAGAGAATTGAGCTGCCTTGGCGGAGGTCTGCGCTCTCCGAGTGCACTAGTTGCGGTATGTTTTTATCGTTCCATCCTCATCAGACAACCTTCTCGCTTTCTGTTCTTAATTTGGCTCCCCCTCATAATCTGAATTGGGGATATGGATATGTAATTACTACTTGTTTCACACCATAGACCATGTGCGCGCATGCGTGTGTGCGTGCGTGCACGTGTGTCGGGACTCGGTATGCGTGGGCGTATGCGCGCGATCGCGTGTTCGTGTGCGCGTCCATACGTGCGTCTGTGTAAGTTAATGTGTGCGCGCACTTTATATCTGCATGATTACGTGCGCATGTGTCCGTGTATTCCCGTGTGCCAATGTGTACATAGCTGCAGCATGCTTGCAAACGCGTGATAATATTGTGCGTGTAACATTTAGAACAAAGATTAGGCGGATACAAATAATTTCTGATTGGATATATTCCTAGCAATGTGTAGAGTCTAGTCACGTGCGATACGCCGTCTCCTTAGCAACGTTGAGTACAGTGAGTACATGTGAGTGTTCATCATGGCGGTCATTGAAGGGGATCGTTAGCGGTGTAGGTGCTAGTTTAGGGGTGGTTAATGGGCGCTGGATAGATCTAGTTTCATATTTAAGCGCCACTGGTCGCTTACAAGACGGCGACGTAGTACTAGTACTAGTAGTGACAGTGTTCTGATACCGTTATCTACCGTGTGGCTAACGATCGCTAACCCAACCAGGCTGTGTGACTAACTTTCACGGTGCAAATCCACTTTTTAGGCACCTTGGCTTAGGTATCACGAAGTGATGCACAGATTTCTGTGTATCATCAACTGTTGCACAGACTTTCTGTATATCATAAGTCATAAAGACTTTCTGTAAGTCATAAAGTATAACCTTGCTCCTTAGGTATCACGATACGAAGTGTGTTAGGGTTAGGGTTAGGGTTGGGGTTAGGGTTAGGGTTTTTGCATCATTCCTTGATATACGGAAAGTCTGTGATCACGTTGAGACACGAGAATTCTGTGCATCACTTCGTGATACCTATAAGGTGCCTAAAGTGGATTTGCACCGCATAAGCTAGCCGTTTCTTGGAGCTACCTTGTGGCATGTCCGTGGCCCGTGCTCGCCAAGGGCGTACGGAGCACGAATGAATAGACTATACAGTATAAGCCTACGAATACGAGACTCACTCACGAGTGATATTCTACCATAATCATCACCCACACTAACTGTCACAGATTCAGAGTCAGAGCATATGGTCAGAGTCACTCACTGAGGCACGAAGGGTCGGTGTCGTAACAGGTACTACAGATATGTACCCGAGGTAGTTTTAGGTTGTTTAGTATTATGTTTATATATTTTTATATGAGGTATGTTTAGGGTTAGGTTAGGGTTTAGAGTTAGGGTTAGGGTTAGGTTAGGTAGGTACGGTGAGTATTGCGACAAAAACCGTATTGCCAATATATTGCAATACGACACAACCGTATTGCAATATTTTCCATACGTATTGGGAAGTGTATACCATGCATGATATTAGTAAAATTGATGGTTTTAATATCATCATATATTGTATATATACATAATTTAATTTCTCATGTTTTCTTGAGAAACAGAAGCACCGGCAATGTTTTCCGC
The DNA here is from genome assembly GCF_000485595.1 of Priapulus caudatus. Lineage (NCBI taxonomy): Eukaryota > Metazoa > Priapulida > Priapulimorpha > Priapulimorphida > Priapulidae > Priapulus > Priapulus caudatus. Next base: position 124,225 of record NW_014577910.1, on the reverse strand, counting down.
TGACAGTGCAAGCCTCTGTGCCGTAACAATGTCACCCGCTGTAACTGAATACCCTCTCGGAAGGCACTGACGTAGCTGGAATACACAATACCCTGCTGCATAATTGGTAATACTGATACTGAAACTGAAACTTGAAACTGAAACAGTGGGTGCTCGCTTCAGCTTGTATCGCGCGTGCGCGGGCACTCAGAGTGGCATAGGCTATATATAGACTCCCTAGTTGCCATGCTCTCTGCCTCGCGCAGGCACGTCTGCCCCACTCTGCCCGCGCAGTAGTACCGCGCCAGTGCCTCCATGCAGTGGTCGCTTACCAGTAATACTGTAATGCGCCGTGCAGGCATTGTGCTTTGGTTTAATATATACACCGCCAGTGCATAATTTTTCGAGCCACTAACAAATAGACATAAAGGCAAGTGTCAAGTAATTATTTCTTGTTAACATTATACCACCGTATCGTAAAATATCGATATCCGGAAGTTGTATCGCGATTATCGAGTTTTCAAAATATATTGCAATATACCGATATACCGTATATCGTTACACCCCTAGTGTTAGGGTTAGGGTACACTTCTGTAGTAACAAGTCTGGTACACTTTGTGTATACATATATGTACCTCGTTAATTCGTAGTACCTGGTTACGACAACGACCCCTTGAGCCTCACTGAGTCGGTGTACATGACATTGACATTGTCATTGATTATGTGAGTGTGTGTTATTAAAGTGATTACGTCACGGTAAATAGTAAAAATAAATCAAATATAAGTAATTCTGTTCACTTTTTAGCTCATCTGACATAGTCAGATTTAGCTTGTAGAATCGGCATGATGATCGTCCGTGCGTCCGTCGTGGTCCGTGCGTCCGGTCAACAGTGGGCACAAATCTTTAACCGCTCGACGTACGGTCACGATATTCGGCTGGACGTGGGGGGGGGTAATCGAAAAACGAGTTTGGATGTTCGAAGCTGGGGGTTCAAAGGTCAAGGTCAAGGTGTAAAGAAGGGGGAACATTCACTCCTTAACTTAGGTATAGGGAGGAAATGCAGAATTGCGGCCAAAATCTAAACGGTCGACCTAGGCTCGTGATAGTCGGTGTATAGCATCATGTAGGAAAAGCCATCACTGTGCCGAAATTGGAGGTCACAGGTCAAGGTCACTGGCACAGGCAGATTTTAGACATTTTCTGAGGACATGGTCTGACGGAGCGATTGAAAAACTTTTTTGTTTCAGCGGTGACCTAGCATTTTTATGGCATTATTGAAAGGACCATGAAATCTACTTGCTTGACATGCGAAGAGTAAAGTGATCAGATAACCTTTGACCCTCAGAGGAGGAGTTAAACCAATGGTTTGTTGACTGTCTGTTAGAAAGAATTTGACTGCCGGGTTTGCTAGTGAATCTATACATGCCTGGATGTATGAGGCTACAATGTCACAGTGAAATTTCAAAAGCTAAATTTGGTTAAAGAAGGTTTATGCTCCTTAAATCGTATAATTTATATGGCATTCTGTACTGTCAGTATGTTACATGTAACGTATGCCACTGCCAGTGGCTACTGCCCAGAGTGCATGTGTTGGTGGTACTGTGGAGGTTTTTGCCTGCGTTAATTGGTTACAGGTGGCAGCTCTCTATTGCAGCCTGTAGGCTTGCCGTAGGTAAATGGATGAGTTGCTACCTATCTGTTCTTGCAGATAGTTGTTGCTACTATGTATGATGGGAGCTTCCATCTTTAATCTGAAGACACTTAAACGTACGCGCCATCTCGTGGCAACTTTTCATAACGATCCCAACGAACATTCTTTTGAGAAGGTTCCTGATACCATCCCTGTGCATTCCACTGTTTCGGCGTGTACGTGTATGTGAACACATTTGGGACTAACAGGGTTTACTAGAATCCCACCACTCCACCACAGAGTCACCGCAGTAGACGTTAGATGAGCGCTGTCGCTCTGCGGCACTTGTTATGGTTAAATTGCTGAATTATACTTCCTGTTTTACTATATTGTTCGATGTGAACATACACTCGTGACTCATACATAGCCCATACTCATAGCAAGCAATAATTAATGTTGGGAACATTAATATCAAATCGTCTAGGTTTTTTGGATTTTTAACTAGTTGAGAAACAATCTTATTGATTAGGTAAGAATTTGACGATACGTTTAGTCCCGTTTAGACCTAGTTCTTACTTTTAATGTAAAAAAATGGCAATTTTTATTTACAAATTTTACAATAGAAAATTCGTGACGTAGGCAATTTAATACATTATGACATCATCATTGTTAATGTTATGATCAGTGCAGTCGCAGTGTCGCCGTCGGCGACTAGGGAGACGGTTAGGCTAGCTTAGTACTCCAGTCTCCAGTGGCAGTTCATTGCTGTACCTGAAGTGGCTATATTGATGTCAGTGTTTGAGATTGGCGTGGGCATATGTGACTGTGTAACTCATTAAACATTACTATCACTATCTGTATCAGTGATTGTGTAATTTTGCTGCATTTTAATGAAAGTTTTAATTTTTAAAACAGGTTTCCATCGTTATCAACCACTCTTTACCATTGGACGTGAGCATCTTTTGCAAAATGAGTGTACAGTTTGCCCCTGTGAAGTTGACAGTGCCCCCTGGTTTTGACCGGCTGTTGACAAAATTTTGCCGCGAGGTTCTTCGGAACCAACCGGATGACATAATTGCTTTTGGAGCAAAATACTTCGCAGATCAGCTTAGCCTACGTGAATCAGGTTAGAACTGCCTATAACTACTTTTCCTCACCTCACGTTATTAACAAAATTATAGCTTAAGATTTTAATCATTTATAAATACTAAATTGTGTAGGTGTACACATGTGCTACTACTGTGTGTCTGAAACTTCATGTATGATAAGATTGTTTAATGTTTAAGTGGATTCAATCTTGTTCGTCCTTGCCAGTCAATGTTCTTCTTTCACTCAAAGTATATTTTTTGTTCAGGATCCCTGAGCCCTGAACTGGCAGATGTGAAAGGTGATGGGCATGAGTTGGATGACACGACAGAGTCCAATGCTGCTGATCTAGATGCAGTTGATGATAAACCTGTAGAGGCAGAAGATGAGAGTGGTAACCAAGATTCTATGGGGTCAGCTGCAGACGCAGAGGAAGAGGGTTGTGACGAGGAGGAGGACATTGAACAGCAAGAATGGTGTGTTGCTAGTTTGTCTATGAGGCAACAATTAAACGGTTTTTGTGTTTGCTGGGAGTCTGTATGCTACATTCAAAATACTATCTAGAACCTTTTTGTCCAAATAATGGAAACGTATGTAGGTCTAAACCCAACTATAGATATGATAGAAAAATAGATAGATGTGTCCCTCGATGTGATTTTATGCACTAATTAGATTCATGATTTAGATTCATGCAGTAACTAGTTCCTTTGCAGTCGTGATGTATTCTAAATTGTAACCATTCCAATTTAATGTCCAGGGCAGCTGTGAAGATCCAGGCTGGGTTTAAAGGTTATAAGACTAGAGGTGAACTGAAGAAAACACAGCAGGCAAAGGAGAATCTAGCTGCCTCAAAAATACAAGCTGGATTTAGAGGCAAGTTTCTATACACGAACAAACCATAAATTATAATTAAGTATGTTTATGATTATTAATTATTTAATCAATTCATTCATAATAATTCCTTCACAATTTGATTGCCAGTTTTGCGATTTTAATTGTAGATAAATACTGTCAGTATTGGTGTCAAAGAAAATATTTGATATTATGGCTACTCAGAGTATATAATTATTGTTTCAATCAGTTCATGCATAAACCTAGTAAAAGTCATTATTTCCTTTTTGTTTTATAGGACACAAGGCTAGAGGTGAAGTGAATGCATTGAAGAAACAAGCAGCTGTTGAGGGAGACGTGGAAGGGGGTGAACAATAACTCCATCTGGTGTAGAAACTCCACTGCCGTTTTGATTGTATTTGCAGGCTACCTATTTCTACCAAAGGCTCCATAATCTGAGCATAGGGTCGGCATGATTCACTGTAGTGATGGTATTATCCATGCCATCATAACTTTATGTACAATATTCAGGTTATAATGAGATCTACACAATGATGAAGCTCCAATAATTGGAATTTTAACATGGGGTTACATATGCTGCTCAGTAAGGACTTCAGTGAGCAAAATCAATCTTTAGATTCGCCTTATTGAACTTTCATGCATCAAAGATTTCACTGTAGGTCTAAAAAATTATGAGAGGTATTGCCAAATGCAGCAGGGGTGGTTTATAGGTAAGGGAGAGTGTGGTCCAAGCATCCTGAAAAACCTCTGTGTGATTTTGGTCGTTTTGGAATTTACTGCATGTTAGGGAAAGAATTTTAACTGCTGTATATTTATGCTGTTTAATATTCCAAAGTTTTCAGTTTTGCAAGTGTGCATTTTGGAGAAAAAACATACAATGAAACTGCCTGAACTTGAATAAAGAATTGAATGCACAAACAGATTTTGCACCTTTGTAGTTTACATTGGACATGGTTTTTTGCATCATGTATACATAGAGCAGCATCCTAAAATGTTAACCCATTGGTTCCCATCTTTTCTAAATATGTAATTCTGGCTGTCTAAAACTACAGAGACCAGGAACTAGACCCACATTCTGACGTCATATTTCTGGCATGTTATATTTGTCATTAATCTACTATTCACCCAGTGAAAATATTCTCAATGCTGTCCCAATCTCTCACTGTTCGGTCTCTGGTTAATACATTGTACCAGGAGCGTATAATGACAAATTTGTCATTATACGCTTCTGATTGTACCTATTGTTTCTGTGGCAGGTTCTACTTACGGTACAGATGCTTTAATTAAATCAAAGTTAATGTTTACAAAAACGATGCATATTGTACACATTGGACCCATTGTATGCACAACAATAGTTGTACGATATTGTTATGGGCCAGCGTCAGTCGGGATGGCAACCTTATAAAATATTTATGGGCTCTGATGAATTGTTGATGAATTTGTGCATTCAAGCCCATTATCTGTCCAAAATATTGGAAGTACGCTGTAGATCGGCAGATGGTACGCTACAGGAGGTACAGACAGCAAGGTGCAGTTTTCAGATTTCTTTTAATGTGATAGTTTACGTTGGCAGGGGAATAAAATTGCTGGCGTGCATGTACGTAACCGCATACTGTATAGCTTCCTAAACGGTTGAGTACACCCCAGCGTTACCCGAACGCGATTTCAATATGAATTACATCACGCTGATTTTGCGTGCAGCTAGTTAATATGTTTTATAGGTATTCCCGTGAAGGTGATGCCTTTAATGTACGCGCAAGCGCCTGGAAAACGTCGTTCGGGTAAGCTTTCTAAAAACGTCTTCAAATGCGTAATTACGCGATTTGATTTTCTTATTAAGAGTTTTCAATTGTTCTGCGGCCCATCCAAATGCGCAGTTATGTCACGCATTGTTCTACCTTGTCTTGTATCTTCTACGCGTTTTCCTACTGTCGCCTGGTGGAAAATGGGCAACCGTGTTGTTCCATTGCTTCTTGTTACGAGGTGAGATTATTTGCTCCGCTGTAACGATGGAAGACGTGGATGGATCCATTCGGAATAGAATGGTGGTCTGCTGATAACTACGCGTTTAATCCTATCAGGAGTGAATGAAAAATGCCGCTTCGATTTTGATTCACTCCTGTGTCCTATCTACATGGACGTAACGGTGACGCAGGTTTTTAATTCGCCGTTTCCGTTTATTGAACGTTCGTAGGCACTCGGTGGATGCTGTACAGCAGCTGGTCTGCAGGATTTCTGCTGCTCAGCTAGTATACGTATATATATATATATACATATATACGTATATATATGTAATATAAACCATAGGGGGAAATGAGTGCACATGCGCTATATTCTGGCTACGGATCGACGCTGGTGTCTAGTTGATGCAAGATTTAATTTGACATAGTTTTAGTCAGATTTGAGTTACATGTGTTTAAAAAACAGGTTTGATAGACATTGGCGATGGCATTTACAATGGTGACTATAACTATTATTGTCGTTACCATGCCAACAGCTGTTTTATTTGTTGTGTTTGTTCGCACAAGGTTGATAGGCAACACACACACAAAACATGTGTATACATACGTATCCGGTTATACAGACACACACGGATGGGCGCAAATAGAGATGCACGAACCCACGCACGCACGCATACGTACGAACGCACGCATACGTACGAACGCACGCACACATGCGTACGGACGCACACACACATGCGTACAGACGCACGCACGCACGCACGCAAACGTACGGATGCACACACATGCGTACGGACGCACGCACACATGCGTACGGACGCACGCACACATGCGCACGGAGAGACGCACACATGCGTGCGGAGGGACGCACACATGCGTACGGACGGACGCACACATGCGTACGGAGAGACGCACGCATGCACGCGCGCACATACACGCATGTACACACTTCCGGTGACCCGCGAACCGTTGTTTGCTCTGATATATCCCGAGACTGTATGAATCAATCCCACATTTTGTTTGAGCTGCGGATGCAAACACTATTTGTGTACACCTACGCATATCTGGCGTTGCTTAAATTGAATAATTTATAAAGGTAGGCTTCACTAAGCGTAGCGACAGCGTTCTGTTATAACGATTACAGCCGATATGCCAAAGTCGGTCACAGCGCCAGTGAACTCCGCACGTAAAACCGATAGTGTAGTTGTATTGATCAGTCGGTGAGGCAGCGGATGCAAAAGATGGCGCCTGCGATATATAATGATAAAAAAATATAAAAACCCTATTGCGCTAATGGCCTTTTACCTTAAAACGCTTCGTGCCGTATATGGTAATCGATATACACTCGCAGCGCGTCACTAATCGCTTTGTAACGTACGAAAACAAAACAAAATAACTTTAGCCGTCATCTGAATCGGGGAGTGACGAATAAACGATAAACTAAAATCCAAAATTCTCTAAACGGGGAGTCGCGGTGCCTGAACCGTTCGCTGAAATCGTAAGCATCATAAAGTAAAAGAAGTAGGTAAATATACAGTAATACCGCAATTGATGCGGGTACACATGCACTAGCATACTCTAATGCACGCAAGGAGCAGGGGCGGATCCAGAGAGACATGATACAAGATTGCGTGGCACAGCTTTGCGGATGAGACGCGCAGTTCCGCGGGATATGCGCACGCGACCGCGGGGGATGTTCAAGTATGAAGCGCTGTCCGCAGTGGAGACGTGCGCCAAATTCGAGGCCTGGCGCACGTCTCCACAGCGGTCAGCGGATGGTCTGTAGTTTTAGAAGATGACAATGATTATATATGGACGATATTCTAGGAATTGGAGATTATAAAACAGTAACAACAAATAGCTCAGTCATGCTCCAGATTAGCTGAATCAAAAAGATTATAATTTAATATGAACAAAACAAATACAACGGTTATAAAACTCACAAACAAAGAAAGGATAGAGAAGGAGACCAAGGCATCCAAGGCAATAGGCAACCAAGTAATCCAAAAAATGCACCAAATATTCATACCTAGGGGATTTAATTAATGATATAGGAGGTTATAACGATATGATAAGCGTCCGAACTGAAAAATGTTGATGATGAGCCGTTTCATGATGAGCGAAATAATATTATTATCATGGGCAGAAGAGCAAAATTATGGAAATCATACTATAGAAGCAAGAGTAAAATTATACAAATGCACAGTTTTACCTTCCTTCGTAAATAACAGTGAAACATGGACGAACTTAACTAAGAAAGAAGTAAAAATGTTGGAGGATTTCCAAAATGAGTGCCTGCGCAGAATAATAATCACGCAGACAGGGGCGTAGATAGCGGGGGGGGGGATGCATCCCCCCCCACTTATTGACGTGGGGGGGATGGCGTGTACAATTATCCCCCCTACTTTCAGGAGGAAAATGGGGGATTCAACATTTTCTGGGGGAGGACCCGCATACCTCCGCCTGTTTCTTACCACCCTCCTCGAAAACCTTCATTGGCCACTGTCGAGCATAACAAATTGAGCACCCCCACTTGAAAAATATTTCGGCGGCGCCTGTAGAGTACTGCTAACAAAGATTATGATTATGAATATTTGTATGCATATCAAAAGTCAGATTTGAGTTCATCTGACAGGGGCGTAGATAGCGGGGGAGGGGGGGGGCTATCCCCCCCCCCACACTTATTGAGGTGGGTGGCTTTCATCCCCCCTACTTTCAGGAAGAAAATGGGAAAAAATTTAATATTTTACAGACAATAAATACTGGATACTTATCTACAAATCCGTCATCGCTATTCATACTCTCCTAATGTATTATTACAGAAATGGAGCGTGACATACATCTACTGTAAAATGGCTGTAACTCGTTCCAAGAATGACATTATTTTACTGAAACTCAGACGGTTAATTTTGGACGCATTCCCCATATAAGATTATTTTTTCAAAATCCCCATCAAGTCTTATCACTGCTCACGAAAGTTAAATCCTTGCTTTATTCAAAATTAGAATAGACCTATTGAGAATTGGGATATTGAATTTTCACGGGGATTGAATGGGAAAATTCAATTTTATCTCATTTGGGGGGGGGGGTTTGACCCGACCGGAAGTATATTCCCGATTTTGTATAAGGGGTGAAAATATGCACCTTTTGGTTCAAATCTGGTTGTTTTTCTCATATTTTTTGCAGTTTTAACGTTCTCAGTAAAATATACGTTTTAGCAAAATTTCAGGAGGAGATGATTCCAGTGCTGTAGTTGTCAACGGGGGGTCGGTAGTACGGGGCGGTTGCCCCCCCCCTTAGAATTTTTTGGGCAAAGGTATTTTAGCCTAGGTAAGTCTGCACTGGTAACCCCAGTGAGGACATGTACATAGCACAGATTTGGTAGTAAGTATTTTAGTCTTTGGTGTCCCCAAAGGTAAAAATGCTCAACTCAACAGTGATGTTATTGTGATGAAGATTGTTTAATAGTGCTGCCTCATAGTGCAGGAAATTGCATCAAGGAGGTGTTACTTTCAACAAAATCCCCGGACCCTTCCCCCCCTTAAACAGGAGGGGGACACGCCCTGAAGGAGGAAAAATCTTGATATTCTATGATAAAGATGTCCAAAATTGATTGCTTTTAGATTGCAACTTTTTAACAGTTCCACACAGTGGGAGGGGACCCCCCCCCGGGCGCTTCGTGCCCTTGAGCTCGCATGATTCGCCCCCCTAGAATTTTCTTCTGGATCCGCCACTGGTTGTGTGTGTGGGGGGGGGAGGTATGCGTGTTATTAAACCTTTGGGATTCAAAGAAATAAAATTACCCTAGAATTCACAAAATTTCACTTACAATATCAATTTTTTTTAATTACCTCAAAAACGGCCATCTTGAAGGTTCTAAATTGCTAAAATCCAAGAGCTTCCGGGGGCTCCACCCCCTGGACCCCGGTGCCTGCCTTCGATATCCATTTGGAGGCTCGCTAAGCAAAGCATAAAGCGCGCGGGCAAGACGGCACACACTCAGCTACGTTTATTGGCTAAAACAATCGAGTAGCGAGTCAGGGATTTTCGGAATTCTTTAATTTTAAGAAAAACTTCAATGTTCAATGAATGACGCTCTCGTTCACTTCCGAAAGCGGGTAAAAATGCCGAATTTTTCCACTTCGATGCAAAATGCATCGGCCTGGCCTTTCATTATTTACGAAAAGCAAACAGTCTCGCCAAACACCTAGACGCAGTAACTGGTCACGTCGTTGACGCCCCATTCAGTGTCAATCAACGAAGAAGGCGGGGCGTATTCCGATTACGGAGATGCGTTAATGCAACAAAAGGACGTAGCGCAGTGCGCTAAACGCCGTGCTATTTTCGTTTTTGTGCCAAACTCTATCGTAGGAAACCGTTCTAGCCTAGCAGAATGCCCTAGTTCTTGAGATCGGCGATTCCGTACCTCAATGGGTCCCCACCTTTGAAATTATAACGGAGAGGTGCGGCGTACGCTGTGATTGGAAGACACAAAGTGTCAATCCTCGGCGCGCCTCGGCATCATGGCCGCATCACGTCCAGGGCTGAGGCTAGACAGTATTTTTCCAGAAGGGCAGTATTTATCCCCCAAGAAGGGCACACCACCCCACAGTGAGCGCCGTTAGGCGCGAAACACATGGCGGGGGGTCTGGGAAGCCTCCCCCAAGAAATTTCAAAATTTCAAGGGTCCCTGGGCACAAAAATGAGCACCATTTGAGCACACATTTAGTCAAGCAACAATAGCTAAAAACCATATGGAATTTTATTTCTGCTTTATTTTGCCTGCGCTTTGCATACCAGCAATTAATGCAAAATGATTCAAGCACTTCCCTTCTTTTTGAGATATCAAAGCTAGTTTTGTTACCATGTAAAATTGTGATTTTCTTCAAGTCCTGTCAATGAATCAGAAGAAAAAAAAAACAAATAAAGAATATAGCCAAATTCCATCAAATTGTTTTCTGTATTTTTTGTATTTTCTGTAAATTTTGAAGGGCACTTTGAAATCTAGACCGTATTTCCCAATACGGCAAATACGGTCTGAATCCGCCTCTGAGGAGTAATAACCCCGCGATAGTAAAACATTTTTTGTTTCATCCAGTATTACATTGGATTCAGTCAATATTCATTTAATTTTTTTACGTAGCAGAACCTCATCCACCTTTCACCTATTACGGATTACAATGTAGCCATCTATCGCACATTAAGCGACGTGATTTGTTGGGATTACTGAACGGAAGTGGGCGTGTTATTCTGGTAGCCGCTTAACAGTAGGCAAGATAAAAGATAAGGTATACCTACAGCCTGGCCTATATAATATCAGGGCAAGGCGTGGATAGATAGATCTTGTTATATGGTTTAAGTATCCTAGAATTTCCGAATACAGTAAACTTGTACACAATTTCAACTCGCTCCGTATATATTCTATATGTTTTCATGCTTTTTCGAACATTTGCGGGTTTTTTTCGAAGTGTTTCTGATTGGCCTATCGAGAATTTCTTTAAAATTATCAAATTAGCATTGTAAACAAGTTTATTATTTTCGTAATAATCAAGTATTTGTGAACGGAGAGGTAGACTGAGAAAAAGAAAGAGCGAGAAAGACTAAGAGATCGCGCGAGAGAAGGAGAGAAAAATAGAGAGAGGGGCGAGAGAGAGAGAGAGAGAGAGAGAGAGACAGACAAAAAACAGGCAGACAGACAGACAGAGAAAGAGAGGAAAAAAGAGAGACAGAGACGTAGAGAGAGAGAGAGAGAGAGAGAGAGAGAGAGAGAGAGAGAGAGAGAGAGAGGCAGAGAGTGAGAAGGCGCGATCGAGAGAAGCAAAGAGAGAGAGAGAGAGAAGGCGCGATCGAGAGAGGCAAAGAGAGAAAGAGAGAAGGCGTACAAATTTTGCGAATGCTTAAATGTTACTTCTATCGATAGGCGAGTACATCACGCTTCATTATCATGTATAGTAAGCCACTGTCGCGCATAGAGCAATTTACACGACACATACAAACCGATGTCCCAGCTATTGGTACATACTTTATTGAATTATACACTGCGCACCCATATCTCCGTGCACACTTGTGGTCACTATACCTTGGTCTGGACTTTAGGGGGTCGTTGGGATGCGCGCCTCAGTTGAGGAGCGCAGCGCTTTCATCACCGCTGCTTTGTCTGATCCCTCAGTACGATCTTTAGCAGCTGAAAGACCCCTCCCCCACCACCACCACCACCACCACCACCACACACACATACACATGTACACCCTAAATCTCTGCATATAACCTGTATATTATATATATAGATATATATTTATTTATTTATATTAAATAATGGTAGGCTACCGTACGCGTGTTGGGTAAACACAAAACTGATCACAACCCTGACACCGGCGTCATTCAAATACGTATAGACCTACTCGGTTCGCGCGTATTTCGCGTCGGCTTTTTTTTTTATACGGGTCAACGATACTGTAGCGTGCTCGTCATAATATGGGTATGACAAACGCTATCATAATGTCAGGAGATGATTAATCATCTTCATATATACTCATATGTAACGGTACTTATCTGCTTAAATAATGCAAATAATTTGTATCAGAAATTTGTAACTGCAAAACGTGTACAAATTAACAAGTGCAACCGAATCAAGTGCGCCCTCCTGCCACCGCGTTCGCGTTCAGAGCATATATATCTAGGATACTACTAATACAGATCTAAAATCTATGATAGTTAGCTTTGCTATACCTACTGGTAGTACAGTAATAAAGATACAGCTGTGTATTATAATCGTGTTTCATGGATATGCGTCGACGATCGCGAGCGTATGTCGGTGGTGGTGAGGTAGGGTGGTGAGGGGTGGAGGAGGAAGGGGGCGGGGGAGGCGGGTGGAGGGCTCTAATAGCAAAGGTTCAGTCCTTTGTTAACAGTCAACACATCCATTTAACCCTCCTCTTGAGGCGTCAAAGGTATCAGACACTTACTCTTCCCACGTCGGCGGGAAGTAGATTTCATGGTCCTTTCATAAAAAGTGATAAAACGGTAGGTCAGCGGTGATGAACAAAAAGGTTTTACCACTCGGTCCTTTTAGACCATGTCCTCAGAAAATGTCTGATATCTGACCTATCCCCCACTGCCGTTTGACCTGTGACCCCCTATTTTGCGCTGGTGATGGTTTCTTCCCTATCACACTATACATCGAATATTAAGAGCGTACGGTCTAGCCGTTGAGATTTGATGCCGCCAATTCCTATTTACTTCCGTGTAACTTAAGTTAAGGGGAAAATATTCCACGCCACCATTGACACTCTTGAAACCTTTGCACCCTGAGGCCCCAAATTCGCACATCACGAGTCATTTTCGGGGATCCCCCCCCGATCGTCCCCGAATATCAAGACCCGTACGTCGAGCGCGTTAAATTTGTGCCAACTAGTTGATGACGACGGGACACGGATCGGGACGACGCACGGAACGCACGGGCCGGCGGTACGGCGGGACAGAACGACAATCATGCAGATTTACAAGCTGCAGCTGCACTTCGTCAGCTAGCTAAAAATGATTACAGGTGTGCATGTTAGGGCGCCCTTGCAGGACAAGGCATTTTTTCACGACTATAAATTGACAAAAATGAAGTTTTGTGAACACAAAACTCCAATTCTGTCAAATCCCTGTCCACAAAACTCAAATTTTGTGAACACAACAACTCAATTCATGTCAAATTATCCCACAACAACTCAATTCTCTGGTGAACACAAACTCCATTCTGTCAATCCTGTACCACAAAACTCTTTTGTAAACACAAACTCATATCTGTCAATCCGAGCTTCCACAAAAACTCAATTTGTACACAAACTTATTCTGTCAAGCCGCGTTCCACAAACTCGCATTTGTGCCCAAAATATGGCACCACGCCATGTAAGAAGGACGCTACCATTTGGTCAGAAACTGGCGGCTTGGAAAAATGTGTATGCGTCGCATCTTTTTCTTCTGACCCAATAGGTAGCACGCTTCTGCACATCGTGTGCCATTATCTGTTGGCAACAAATCGAGTTTTGTGCGAACCGGAATGACAGAGATTGAGTTTTGGTGTTTACAAAATTGACGTTTTGATCGGGCCCGGCATAGACAGCATTGAGTTTTGTGTTCCACAAAATGAGTTTTGATGGATCAGGATTGACAGAATGAGCTTGAATGTGTTCAACAAAAAGTGAGTTTTGTGTTCACAAAATTGACTTTTGTGAGACAGAATTGAGTTGTGTGCACAAAAGTGAGTTTTGTGAGACAGAATTGAGTTTTGTTAGACAAAATTGAGCCCTGTCCTGCATGGCGCCCCGTAGAATGCTATATCGTTGAAAAACAATCTGCAAGGACGAGTAACATGTTCATGTCACCTTATACACATATCTGGTCGAAATTTCAATCAATAGGTTTAAGCACATTACATTCGTATGGACGACAGGTGCGACACCTGGCGGGAAAACAGAGGACGGACAAATACAAGACACTGTTTACAAATTGCGTTCCGCACGTATTCCGGGTCAAAAATAGGAATTAAGGTCAAATCGCTATCTTGAGCAAGTTTTTACACCCCGTACATGTAGCGGTGGGTACAAATACACAACCTTAAACTGGTTAACTTAATTTGAACTAAGCGCGGAATGTACTTTTAATGACTTCAAATCGATGAACCGTATGCCTTGAACACCAATGGTTTCTTTGAAGCATGGATCGAGACGCTTACGAACAATATGATCTCACTACATACTGTACATGTATGTTCGCAACCTTGTCTGCGAGGGCCTACGGACAACGCATATCGGCACGCAGTCGAGTTGCTGAAACATATTGTTGAGTAAGATAGCTGTAGGCCCACTACGTGCATAGGTCCAAGTCATTTGCATATGCTTTTTGGTCCCACGTTTAACACGTTTTCGTGTCAGTGAGGCACGCACGCGCGTACACTCTGTTACAGAGTTGGTAAACGACCGTACGGTTTCAATGCCTTCACGTTTGCATTGCGCCAGCGTTTCGCCTTGAATACAGCGCGCGCGTACATCCATACGTAATCGCCAATCCATACGTGAGGCTCCCAATCAAGCAGGCGCGAAAACCCTGCCCATATATATACAGCAAAAATTAACCGTGCAGTTGGCGTAAAACAAGCGGAAGCATTTCTGCAAAAAAACTAGCTGTCCCCGCGCGTTTAAACTATGACTATAGCACCTTACCATTATGCGGAGAATGTGGTCGAATCACTTATAAGTATAATATTATATCAAATGATTTTGCTTTCCATGGAAAAACATCCACACTCGGCATTCACCAATAACGATCGGCTGCCGTTCAGCATCTGAGGCGAATCGCATAGCCAACATGGTTATGGCTGCTTACGCTTACTCTACCTCTGATTGATATCCCGACAAATATTATTTAAAAGATAATTAAGTTCTTTGGAAGAGGTTCGTTCGCGAAACGTCCACGAGTCGGCGATCGAGTCGGCAAAGTTCCCTTATTACCTGAGTACGCGACGTGATCTACACACACACACACACACGTTCGGCAGTAAATAAGCTTTCGACTCGGTGTCTGAGGCTCGAACTAGTACACATCTCAGCATAGCAGTAGCCAACTCACAAGAACCGCCACGCGTCTTCTCCGTAGAGAGCTGTCCTGTTCCTAAAATCACACCGACACGCCTCTACAGAGTAGGTGATGAGTTGCTGAAATTAAATTAGCGTACACTATAGATTTTCCTCGCTCCCGAATGTGTCTTCGTCGAGTTGTTTTTCCGCGCTTCAGGTGTGTCTGCCAAACTCTCGCCAAAAAAACTTTAATCAGGTGACTGAAGCACCTGACAGCGCAAATTCTGTTACGCCTAGCGAGATATCATAGATATCCATAATAACAAGGTATTACGTAAGACCTGTAGATGGTTGTCTCCAATGACGGAGATCCTTGTCACAGAGTCTGGCAGATGGGTTGCCGGTATCTGGCATGCAAGATACTGGAAACACGAATCTCTGAGGCTAATAGGGGATGAAGCAGGACCGTTGGCTCCGAGGGTTCGGTGAGGATAGAGAGTAGCGAAAAAAAAATTTAGAGAAAAAAACATGCCTAAAAGTAAATAACCCTAACGTAAAGGTAATAAAAAAAAACGAACTAATCCCTCATGCCGTATATTTCTTGAAGCCGCAAAGACATTCGACTTGACTCAGGTCACAAAACACCATCCCCAACCTCCGGCTGGGAATTAACTCTGGCTACGGTCCTGAAGTTAAGCCATTTCCATTTCTCGCGCTCTGGCGCGCATCTCGGAGCTAACGCACCCGCACACACGCACGCACGCACGCCCGCACGTACACGCGCGCACAGCGTCAACGTCACGAGCTATACGGCAGCTCGTAGGGCTTCAGATTTAGCAGTCGGTCATAGAATCCCCAGTCGAGCTCTCGCGGCCGCAGCGTGCGGTTCACGTGCAGCTCCTCTAGACAGTCGAAGGCCGTCGGCTGGTAGTCGCGCTGGAACTTGTTGGCGATGAGCTTCGGCCCGAAGTAGGTGCGCAGCGTCGGCAGGTCGCCGACGCCGAGCACGCAGATGCTGTGCACGTACTTGCCGCGGCACGTCATGCCGTCGCCTTGCCACATGACGGCGCGCGCCACGTAGCGGTCGTCGCGTTTCCGTTCTGCAACACACGAACGAGACGCCATGTTTAGACAGATTAGCTGCTAGTATAGAGGGTTCCGCGATATTTCATATTACCCACAATGCAACGCCGCCGGCCATGACGGATACAGAAACCAGTTCAGGCATGGTACAAGTACATTGAGCAACGCACCTCTGCTCATTTTATATTCGCCTATTAAGCAAATGCATCACAACGCCGCTCTCCTGCGGTGTTGTCAACTGCAGCAATCGGTATCAGAGAGAGCCACACAGCTTTTTTAGGCTGCCTAGCGTGATCACAGCACAAGGTAAAGTGACGAGAGACCAGGCGGAACACAGACGCTTGGAGCAATTTCAATAAAAAAGCAATGCTGAATAAACACGAAATGTATTTACTACCAATGTCTTAATGTTTCTCTACTCTCTTTCGCATAGTATTGCCGATAATTACCTGTAAATGCCGGTCAAATGCTCCTCTGCAACACACAGGTACACCGCACGCACGGCGCACGCCGCTACACATTTACGCTTATATACATATATCGCCGGCATCCAGTAGGCAGCTGTTTGAGTGGGGTGGTGATTTTTCTTGCACGTGTAGCATACTCTACATAAAATAGCACCGAGGCAACATGACGTGAACAGAATTCACCAAGCCCGGCTTTACAATTACAGTGTGCTGACATGATGCCTGTCCCATTTATCGCATCGTGATCCATGCACGGATAGAGAGATGGCCGGTATAATCAGAGACAGGGAGTGTATAACACGTGCTCGGATAACGTAGATGGGACTCTCACTGTTCACCGATATACACCACTAACCCAACCGCAGAACAGTCGATCGTAGGCATCCAGACTTTTGTGGTTCTGAAAGTCCTTGAGAGTATAAAATTGACTCGGCTAGAATGTTAGATAGTCAATTCACGAGATCCTAATAAGTACGTGATGGGCACAAGTTATGGTCCTCGCTCCATTCTCGTACGGGTGTCGATTCCCAATGCACGCATTTTTCTCGAGATAGCGTGCTTTGACTACGTTGTCTAGTGAATCAAAGTACTTGTCCATACTACGTACACCACAGACAGTCGACAAACGTGCATACACTAGCTATTATAAAAAGCTGCGTTTGATAGCTAGAGTAGATGCAGTAAAATCGGTGAAATTTCTGAACTCTCACGATGTAAACAAACTCAAGTCTATGAACATAATATGTGTTGCAATCTTTCAATCTGCTCAATCTACGAATCTCCCGACTGTATGGCAGCCTCATTGAATTGTAGCACCTAAAACCCACGCTGATAAACCTGTCTGATAAATCTGGATACTCTTACTTCTAATGTCTATTGCAATAATAACACTATAGCCAATGTAAAATCGGTTGATTGTGCAGAGTGGCACATTATACGCGACGCGTGTTTGCTCTATTTGTAACCGGTATGGCTGGCGGCACGGGATTGTAGGTAATATTGCTATTTTTAGACCAAGTCGCGGAACCCTCTATACGTTGCCCGTTTGCTCCACCGCACGCACGACGTGGCGGAGCGAAGAGCCGACTAAGCGAGAATTAGATTACCTGCCGTCCCTGTCTCTTTAATTCGTTAATATAACGTTCTTAATTATAACGACGTGAAGAGACACCGTACTAACGTAAGTGATATAAGGGACGTACTGGGGGTAAGTATACGGAATATTTCATGTCCGCCGTGAGCGCCCACTGCCACTTTACCTTTCTGCCACTGTCCCGCCTTTCGATGCGGCACCTTCATGTGAGCTACAATCTCAGCAGTCGCTTTAGCAGGTTACTGATTCTGTATGTAAGACGTGTATAGACTTGTTGGATGCAAGTCTTGTCAACACGACCGTAACTTTAGGCGCCGTGTTGAAGACGCACACGAAATTGCTACGACACGGATGTAACTGATGGCCGTTGAGCCGAAATGAGCGTCGTCTGCTCGCCCCGTAGTATTCCCCGCCTGCTGTCTTCCGACCATCAACTCAATCCCAGTGAGAGCCGTTATATACGCTACATTCCTACCATCTCCTGTTCCGGAACCGGATACGCCTGTCGCAATCCGTCTATAATGGAGTTTCGAAGAGTGACTTAGCGGCTTGTGGTTGATGCCCGGGGTATATAAATGCACATTTCATTCGTTTCTTCATAATTGCTGGTTAAGGCTTGGTTGTTCACTTCTTGCGGACCTAGGGTACGTTGTACGTTAGTTGTACATTGATTATGTATTCTGTGCAAATTTATGCTTTTACAGTGGTCTCCGTAGCCGGGTCAGTATCGCAATGTTGACCATGTACACATTTTCAGCATCATATGCTTACGCCTTGTGTGCACACCGGTACGCTATAGTTGTTAATCTGTTTTCACACCAGCTACGACCACACTATTGAAATGGAAGAGGGAGTGCCACAAGAAGCGATGGCTACGCGTCCGAGTTCTACGTCCCGTGGTATTCCACAGCGGGTCGCGGCTGTGGAAACCTTTTCTCGGCCACACCGGCAGTCGGCGGCGGCATCACGATGGCCGGGGGCGTGGCCTGCCGATGACGACCGAGTCAGCCGGCCCGCAGACCACCGGAATCCCGACGACGGAGCCAGCCGACCAGCGGTCTGGCGCGAGACCGTATGCGCTGGATTCCTGCGCCGGCACCACCATCCGTCCACCAGTTCGGCGGTATAGGCCGCTGGGTCCTGTAATCTGGACTCCATGAGTCGGACCTCCGTCCTCAGTGTGCGTTCTATGCACAAAGGAAGGAAGCCGATACCGAAACAGACCCTGCGCCATACTCTATGCCACCGCCACCATATTCTAGATATGATCCCTTTAGGAGAGTACTAGCTGGGCTACCCGGCGATGCCCGGGGTAAAAATGCAAACAACATGCACTCGATGGATGAGCAGTGAATTAGTAGGAGGGTATATAGCGCGACCGCGCGGACATTTATGAAAATAATAAATAATTTTAATTGTAATTTGAGATTTTTGTAGTTTTTGAATTTTTTTTATTTTTTGGGGGGCCTAAAATGGTCGTCGCGTCATGCTGATACATGCGTCTAAACAGAGGAATTGCTCCGACCTGAGATTGGAAGATAAAAATAGACCCCGCCCACTCCCGCTATTATGCTATGACCGGTAGGAACGTGTACTAACTATCATATGGAGCGAACGATTTCAGTTACAATTCTATAAATTCTAGCTATTATAGACACATTATGTCACATGTCTTAAGGCCAAGACACACTGCAGCGACAACGACTTTTCCGAAAATTAGAAACTATTGTTTTCTATGAGCCATTGCACACTGACGCGACGACGACCGACGACAACCTCGATGACAAAATATTTAGAAACGTTTCTATTTTCCAGTGACTTTCGCTGGCGACACTCCATTACGTCATAAAATTATAAACCAATGCTAGCCAGGAAGTAGACTGGTCCCTAGCGCTAAACTCGCACCGCCTGTCAGAAACAGTGGGGCCGCGAACCCATCTAACCAAAACGTCCAAGGCTACGGACATTTATGAAAATAAAAAATAATTTTAATTGTAATTTGAGATTTTTTTAGTTTTTTTATTTTGTTTATTTTTTGGCCTAAAATTGTCGTCGCGTCATGCTGATTCAGAATATATATCGTGTTGGGGGTGACCTCTTACGGGGAGGGAGAAGATAGACAGACAGACCGAAAAACGACTCGCCCTTTATGTAAGAGATAATGTAAGCCTACTAAAGAAATTTAAAATAAATAAAAGAGTAATCTAAAATGTAATTGAATAAATGTAATGTATAATTGCAAATGTATGACTTAAATGGTTTTATTTGGTTACACTAAATTTCGATCTGCTGCACTCCCATTACTAAGTAACTGTAAACTTTCTTCGTTTTGTGGTCCGTCGTTTGCGACTTCCTCATTCCATTTTCTGAGTGTCAGCGCTTCCCACCCTCTACATAACAAACTGCAGTAGCACGTTTACAACAGAGCAGTTATGGAAATATTTCTGCCCAGTTCATAGCCATGGTCAATTTGGTTAATTTACATAATGACACTGACTACTAGACAGGTATCGTCAACGTATTACGCCGCTTACTATGGAACTACCGAATGATTGACAGTGGCGGTGTATATGACCGCATAATCATCGCATAATCATTGCATCAACTGGTCCATATCTTATGAAACGAACATCGGGGGATGAAAGCGCACGATTTTAAATCGATTGTTCAATGAAAGACATTTTATCGGCGGGCATTTGAAAGCTTGCGTGCACTCGTTAGAAACCACGTTTTACTACTACAGCCACAGCAGGGCGTATGCGACGAACCACGCAAGAACGTGGCAGCACAGCAGGCCGGAGATAGATTTCTCCACTGCAGCATGGTGCCAGCCATTGAAGTCTTTGTTATCAAGTAGGAAAGAGTTTTCCAAATCCGATATGCTCTAAAAATCACTATTATATGTCGTCAAGCACACGACTTGGCAGGGGGGGGGAGATTATTAGGTTTTCGGGGAACTAGGAATTCTTAGTACTCGATGAAGTTTCAGCAAATGGGGCATTGATTTAGGACACGTTAATATAGGGCAGGATAATAATGTTTCACAAGACAAACAATAAGACGGGAAATTTGGGTGTTTTTCCCGAACAAATTTTCGCAGAAGAAGTAACCCACGACTCATGGTGTATTTCGTCACGTGAAGCTTGAACCTTAGATGGCAACTTAAACCATCTGGTTAATATTCCTCCTGTTTTTAGGATCCGTGCGTTGTCAATACGCGCATACACACTGTTAAAGGAATAGTAGGTCCATCGATTATGCAAAGTTGACGAATGCTACAGTAACTGGCACCTTGTTTAGTTAATAAGTACATTACCTTATAGCCAAACGCGTATTAGTTTGCCCAATATCACTGCTGGTTACTAAGCAATGCCCAATTGAAATCCGCGGTCAAATAAATCCGTTGTTGACAGTTCCAACCGGCTATGACCGGCCGTAACCGGCGAAGCGGTGTCATACAGATTATAGTGCACCGAACTTTTTTGCACGTATGCTCGGCCGTCAGTGATTTCGATCCTTGTGGTCTGAGTGCGCATTCCGTACGTTATGGTTTTACTCTTGGGGAATAAATGAATATACGAAGATCTTGAGATTACAAGCAACATATAATATGTGAAAAGGATATTAGAACCCAATTTGACGAATCGTACGAACCTGCGTACAGCAAGTTCATTACACTATGAAATGGGAAACACGTAAATGGTGCAGAACACACGAATGAAAACTGACGGACGCCCACGGACTATAAACGGACAGCCCCGATAAAACGTTATAGCCTTACCTTGTCATTTTACCTTATCACGAGCGTCCGTGTTTATTAAGTTCAGGCAGTATCTCTGCGCGCTGGGAGATCATCTCCAGCTATTGCAAGCTCTTGCTGCTGGCACGCTGCCGCTCAGCTGGCACGCTGCCGCTCAGCTGGCACGCTGCCGCTCAGCTGGCACGCTAGCGATAGTACCATCCTGATAGTACAGTGCCGTAACTGTATACATAACAGTAGGCCCTATGCTAGCTCTGATTGTAATGAATGTGGAATCCACGTACTAATCACGGACGCTCGTGATAATGAAGTAGGCTGTGCATGTTGGGGGCCAACACTATGTGGGGATTGCGAACTAACCACGCCACAGACTAAACATGGGAAGCAGACCACACTACACGTATTTATGTATATTGGTCAAACGAATACACCTGTGTCCGAAATTGAAGACATGTGGGTACCCATTCATTAGCAACCAAGGGTATTTACTTGTGCCTCAATACTGATTACAACTGCTGTCACTAGGCAAACAATTTACCTGGGACAATTCCCTGCTCAACATCCTGTAGCAACATGTGAGGTCACCGAACCGAAATTGAGGCTTATTTGGTTGGCAAGCAATTTAGCGTTGGCGCCAGATTACCAAATTTACGGATTTCAATTAGACATTTCTTAGTAACCAGCAGTGATATTGGACAAACTAATACGCATTTGGCTATAAGGTAATGTACTTATTAACTACACAAGGTGCCAGTTATTCTAGCATTCGTCAACGTTGCATAATCGATGGACCTACTATGTCTTTAATATGAGTTACATGGCTCGGTAAGACTACGTATAGATCCCCCAGTACATCGTCTGCGCATCTGACCGCAATGCACTTGCGATTGAATATACAGTGTTGCAAATTCTATTCAGCGCACGTGCCGTGCCGTCTCCGTCACGTCGCGTCAACATCGTTTGCAAACGGCAGTCGGCCTCCTGTTGGACGCATCCTGTACTCGCATATAAAAAGACCGAATTCGCCTCGGGAAGACGACGCGTATGAAAAAAATGAGCGCATTTCATGATCTCTCGCGCGCTCGCCGTTGCCACCACAGATGCACATACATAATTGACCGCATCGTCCGTTGCTGTAGCAACGCGAGCCGCATCTCGTGCGCGCCGGGTGGCGAAGTCTTTCAATCCAATTACTCACTTTCAGTAATTTCTTTGTAGCAAACTCAGTACTCCATGATTTCAGTCCACTTTCTTATCGTACTCTCAGACTAAAAAATATCGTTCGGCCATACAGCGAGTGGGGTGAAAACTATAGATGTTTATAGATATATTATATATAATATGTATGCGTGCATGTGTGCGTTCGTGTATGCGCGCGCGTGTGTGTGCGCGTGTGTGTGCGCGTACATGTGTGCGTGCGCGCGTGCGTGCTTGCGTATGTGCGTACCTTTTGCATAAGTAGGAGACTTGATCTGCCAATTGGAGTTGAGCGTCGCCCACCACGACTCGTCCGGAGAGGCCGTGTCGCTGAGCCACACCAGCAGGTCGCGCGACGCCGGGCTCGTAAGCACAAACTCGACGAAAGCGCGACTCAGCGCCACGTAGCGGCTCGACTTCCACAGCTGCAGCGCGTGCGGCGGCGGCGTCTTGGCGACCTTCGTTTTGACGAGCCGCGTGACGCCCGTGCTGCGGTTGTGCACGTGCACGTACCGGTACTTGCTGCGCTGCGCCGTCAGGGGCGACAGGAAGCTCTCCAGCTCGTTGCGGCCGCCATAGCGCGCGAAGATCTTCACCAGCTCGCGGTTGGTCTTCAGCGGAAACTCGGAGACGGCGATGTTCAGGTAGTACTTCCAGGCGGCGTCGGCGACATACAGGTCGCGCAGGCAGCCGAGCTCCGACGTCAACTGACTGACGCCCGTATAAAGGATGATGAACGGGTCGGTGACCTTGACGTTCGGGAAGCAGGCGGCGAGCCGCCGCACGGCGTCGTGGATCGGCAGCGGTTCTTTGCCGTCGACGTGGATGCAGTAGGAGTTCTGCGGCATGTAGATGGCGCGTAGCAGCCGCTCTAGCTGGTCGACCTCGTTTCGCATGAGAATGCTGAAATACGATCAGGAGTCTCATAATATATAGACACTCATATACTCATAAAAAAAGACACTGATAATACACACACATATATAATATTATCATATTATGACACTCCTGATACGACAACATCAGGCGTACGTAAACAGAGACGTGAATAGAATCGCTAGCTGCGTTCTCGTGGCAACATGTATACTGCAATGTAGAAATATAGGCCGGTTGGGGTATAATATGATTGAAAACTAAGATTTGTGCGGTTGAGATGAGGAGCCGATGTGTCGTGCTTTATTGAGTAGGGCTAACTGTGTGAGAATATTTTGACCAGAAATGTACAAATGGAGCGTCATTCCTACTCATGGCATTGCGTCTCTGGTAAATTCGGTTTCACCTAATGTGGATCTAGTTAAAGTCGTGATTTTCAGGAGCCTAACCACGATATTAATGGAGGAGTGAGTGATTTTGATTGGCTTTTTTACAAAAAAAATTTTGTTCATATAGGATTACGTTTACGTACGCATAAGCTGTATCGGGTCGTATCGTTAACGAGCGAGCGACTTTGCATGGGGCTGAGTCGTGTGACCTTACGCGATGAAAGGTGTTCGGTTTTTAGAACGATGCAAGTGTGGTGTTCTTGGAACACACAACGAACGTGTGGCCTTCCTAAAATATGCTATGAAAGTATGTAGTTCTTAGAACACACGATGAAAGTACGTAGTTCTTAGAACACGCGATGAAAGTGTGGAGAGATAGAACACACGAATGTACGCGAACGTAAGATCGTATGTTTGAATATAGTTTACTGCGCTGGGGTATTTTTCTTGTAAAATACCACAAAATTGCAGGTCTTCGTGTGCATCGTGTCGGCTACTATACTGTATGGTAGCGATCAATGCTTGACAGCTGGCATATGATCAGGAGTCTATCAATAGACTATTGATAGACTCCTGATATGATCGGGAGAGGTTTTACCGCACAAACAAGATAAATCCGATAGATAACACACAGTCGCGATTATTTTACCAAACATGTGAGCATATGTTACATATTACATCGTTTGGAAAATCAGCACAGGTTAATGTACCCTTCTTTCATCACGGCATGGAACACAAATGTTTATATCTATATATATAAAGTTGTTCAGCCGAATTAGTTCGTACTCGCATAACTAGAGAACTCCGCAGCCTAGCGGAAAACTAAAGATATTTTCAGAATCAGCACGTCTCTTAAAATTTTAAAAAGTTAAAAAGTTAATAATTCATAAAAATTCAATTCATAAATAGATGGCGGTGCGTACAGATTAACATCACGTACGTGTGAATCCATGGGTGTACCATTAACGGCGCAGTGGACTAATTGCTAGAACAGCCGTCTCCTTCACCGGGATTCCGGGTTCGAGTCCCAGCTGGGGAACTTAATTTCACACTGTGCGCAAACTCACAGAAAGATACAATTAACTCAAAGATAGTCTTTCGATGCATGGGCGTTTATTTGAAGCTACCTTGCAATATTCAGCCTATCTATCTCACATACGGACGCTCACACGGCGACACCTCCACAATACAAATAAATTATGAGTAACGAGTTGAAAAAATTTCGAGTTGAAAAAAAACATTTTCAACTTTGAACTTGCGTGCTTAACACCCACTTACGTGAAGGCCAGCGGAAACCGTCTCTCCTCGTCCGAGAACGGTTCGCTCGGATATCCACGGCGCGTCCGGAACGCGTCGCAGTCGCTAAGCGAGAGTAGGAACTCGGTGAGGTTTAGCGGCGGCAGCGGATGCTTCTCGGCGTGAGCGACGGCCCGCGCGATCTCCGTCTCATTGCCGTCGAAGATCTGCCGACAGTCGAACCGCGTCACCGTTCGTCCGGCGGCGCCGGACATGTAGAACGATCCGAGAGCGGGCGCCCGCCACGACCACTGACCGAATCCGGTTGGATCGAAACCGGTTTTCAGGTGCGCGTTCAGCAGCAACACCAGAGCGACGAGCGCGCCGGGCAGCAGGCAGGCGCAGCAGCGGAATTTGCGGAGACGCAGTTCCATCGCGTTCGTCCCCGCCGCGAGACGAATCTGTAGCCGACGTCTGGGTTACCGCGGCCATGCAGCGGTGCGTCGGCAACGCGCTGTTGCCGGACACGTGTCACGGAGCGAGAGAGCGGAGCGCGATGCTATCACGAACGACGCTGACGCTGCAACGACGACCGTGCGAGTGATGCGTCAGTCTGCGAGTGAGTGAACTCTCACAGCAGCGCAGCACAGCACAGCACAGCACAGCACAGCACAGCGTGGACGCACGCACACTCGACAGCAAACTCCACGACAGATGGCGCTCTCGCTCATGTGCTCAATCTCGTATCCTGACTCCTGAGTGTACTCACTGATCTCTATAATATAATGATTATATTATAGAGATCAGTGAGTGTACTGCATGCAGTTTGACTCGACAGCATCCAGCAGCGCTCGCGATGAAATGCTACCATCTCATGCTCCAATCAGCTCGGCAAGCGACGCGGGTGATAGGTATAGCGCCGGTAGCGCCGGCTTTTGTGGCGAGCAGTATTAATTATTTCAGTTGCTCACCTGTTAGCTGCTAAGGCTGCTGATGTGAGGCTCTACGCCCCCCCCCCCAGCAGCGTTTATATGTAGTGACCGTGCGAGGGTTGCAGCGAGCGTTGCCGCGAGGGGCGAACGGTTATTCGCGGGACGCGGGATTGAACCATTTTAAATATCTGGGAACCAGGAAATACTGGGTAGGCCTAAGCTAGCCGTTGTCCGGGAAGAGAAGTCAATCGGGGCGCAGGAAAACGAAATTAACAGGGAACTGAAAAATGGAATTTTTAATCGAAAAATTGGAAATGGACCACCTCGATATCTCTTTTAATCTTTCTTGTAGCAAATAGTGTGACAGCAGCGAACACAAGTTTATAGTACTGTTAACTAGAAGATATGCGACTTCACCTCCTCCCATCCTATCCCTTCCCTCCCCTGTCCCTCACTCAGCCTCCGTCTTCTTCTACACTAGTACGTCGTTAACCTAGAATAGTCCTATACTACCCATGTTATAAAAGGGCTGTTTATACCCCTCTTTTCTTGGCGGGGACTTTCCGATATGGCTTATTTGTGCTGACCATGCTTCACGTCCAGTTATACCATTTTCAAGGTTGCCTATCATGCGTGTGCGTCCGTGCGTGCGTGGTTGTGCATACGTACACCTGTATTCATTCGTGCGTGCGTCTGTGTGTGTTGTTTATGCGGTCTTCAAAAACACACACACACTCTCTCTCTCTCTCTCTCTCTCACACACACACACACACACGCACACACACACGCACACACACACGCACACACATTCACATATCCAGAGTCAATGTTTAGGCGCGCGCGCCTCGTGTGTAATTTGAATGCGGGTATTTTCCGGTCTGCGGGTCTGTTTACGTTCTGTGCTGTCACAGACGTGATCCACATCCGTATATATATATATATATATATATATATATAGTGTGTGTGTTGTGTGTGTCGTGTGTGTGTGTGTGTGTGTGGTCGTGTGTGTGTGCGTGTGCGTGTGTTTGTGTGTGTGTGTGTGTGTGTGTGTGCGTGTGTGTTGTGTGTGTGCGTGCGGCTGTGCGCGTGCCGTGCTGTGTGTGTGTGGCCGTGTGTGCGTGTGGCGTATGTGTGTGTTGTGTGTGTGTGTGTGTGGCGCGTGAAGTGTGTGTGTGTTGTGTGCATGCGTGCGTGCGTGCGTGGCGGCGGTGCGTGTGTATGTGTGCGGTGTGTTGCCTGCCTGCGCTGGCATCTGTGCGCTGCGTGCGCGTGCGTTTCGTGCGTGGGCGTGTTGTGCGTGCGTGCGTGCGCTGCGTGCGTGCGTGCGTGCCGTGTGTGTGTTGTATGTGTGTTGTGTGTGTGTGTGTTGTGTGTGGGGCATGGTGTGTGTGAAGAGAGAGAGAGAGAGAGCAGTGTGTGTGTGTGGTGTGTGTGCTTGTGTGCGTGTGGTGTGGCCAGTGTGTGCTGGTGCGTGTGCTGCGTAATGGGCGTGCGTGCCGTGCGGTGTGTGGTGTGTGTGTGGTGTGGTGTGTGTGTGCTGTTGTGTGTGGTGTGGGTGGTGTGGTGTGTGATTGTGTGGTGTGTGTGTGTGTGTGTGTGTGTGTGTGTGTGTGTGTGTGTGTGTGGGTGTGTGTGTGTGTGTGTGTGGGTGGGTGTGATGTCTCCACGGTGACCCATGAATCTGTCACTGCAACCTGATGGATAACTTTAATAATTAACTCATTGGTCCCACGGTCATCACTTTATTACATACACAGGCTAGCCTGTGTAGTGATGAATATATCTCTAACGTAGACAGTAGGACGTAACAGTTGTATAAACGGTGACAACTATTAAACTAATTTATGGCGCGGGTAGTGGATATAATGACCGGTCGCGACTAATGTTCGAAGGTACCAGGTAGGAGCGTCGACCACAGTTGACGTTGTCTGCTTAATGTGTCTGTGAATTTGTCTGTTTAATGATGGCCGTTTGGTAAACCGCGTCGCATTCTTAAAGTCGCGTCGCAAGTTAATGTGTTCGTACCATTCTGAAATGCATTCTGTCCACGCTGAATTATGTGTGCTCTAAAGTATGTAGCTAATCTAAAATGTATTCTGTCCACGCTGAATTATGTGTGCTCTAAAGTATGTAGCTAATCTAAAATGTATTCTGTTCACGCTGAATTATGTGTGCTCTAAAGTATTCAGCATGTCTTCTGGGTCCATGGCCGGCCGTCCCTGAACACTAATTTTCCATGATTAATGTGCCAAATTCCCCATGTCTCCATCTCAAAGCTAAAACGCCGTACTACACCAGCATGTTGACACTACTGTACACCTTCCCTGTTCTCTCTACACGGGGTCAGCTGTATAACTTTAATAATTAAGTCATTGGTCCCATGGCCATCACGTTATTATACGTATACAGTCTAGCCTGCATGTTGACAGTGTTTTACGCCTATACTGTTCCCTCTACGCGGGGTCTGCTGTATAATATTCTCGACCCATAATTCCACTGTGTACCTAACAGGAGCCCTGTATTGACACTCCAGAATTTGTGTTCTAGTTGCGATGAAATAGAATCCGTTGCGTGTTGGCTGGTTTAACCGGCGTTTTTATCGATTTCCCGAAGCCGTCAACGATATAACAAGTGACGCATGAAAAGTCGGCGAAACTACATTGTACACTCTCCGACGTGGTATTCCGCTATTATGCGACCTAATAGAGTGAATAATTGTTACACTACAGCTGTAGTATATTAAAAAAATTACTGTTCCTGATATGGATGTTGACGCAAAAAATCGAAGACGCGTACGCGTTAATAGCGTGCGAACGATACGTCGATAGTGCTGTACTACCTACGGTTCCAAGCAATAAGACGTTTCAATGACGCTTCTCTACAGCATTAATTTATATTTACGGCACGCTGTGGTATTGTTACTAGAAACATGCACATTGCACCCAGCTTAATTTACTAGGATGGTGCGCGCGCGCGTGTGTGCGTGTGTGTGTGTGGATGGGGGAGGGGGGGTCGTTATGCGTAGTACTGCATACGCTGTATGTTTCGCGGTAGTTTAATTTTCGCGAATTTCACGAACGCGTTCTCGACCACGAAAATAACAACACGCGAATAGTTCATACCGAATAATACCACATAATTCATAATTCACTGACCGCGAAATTAACCATTCGCGAAATTGTCCGTCAAGTCTGAATTCGCGAAAATATCTGTACGCGAAAACTATTGCGTACACAGTATATCAAGAGTAGATAATATAACAGTTTGTTATATTACTTTAACAGTTATATTAGTTTAACAGTTATTTTAGTTATAACAGTTAGATAATATAACAGAGTTGTTATTATCTACTCTTGAGTATATTGTGGGGTGCATATGTGAGCCCAGGGGCGTAGATAGCGGGGGGGATGGGGGGATGCATCCCCCACTTAAATTGACGTCGGGGTGGACTCGGGGCTGTTACAATCATCCCCGCCTACTTGTCAGGAAGAAAAGTGGGATTGCAACATTTTCTGGGGGAGGACCCGCATACCACCGCCTGTTTCATTCCAGCCCGTCCTCGAAAACCCTGCATTGGCCACTGTCGAGCGTAACAAGATCTGCAGCACCCCACTTCAGACAAATTGTTCCGCCGCGGCCCTGTTAGAGTACTTGCTAACAAAGATTATGATTTTGGATTATGAATATTTGTAGTGCATATCAAAGTCCACAATCTTGGCAAGTTTATACTGACAGGGGCGTAGATAGCGGGGGATCAGGGGATGGCGGTGTTCAATATCCCCCACACCTTATTGAGGTGGGTACTGGCTTTCGTCCCTACTTTCAGTGAACGAAAATGTGGAAATTTTTTTATTTTACAGAACAACTAAAAATACTGGGAGTATTTATCTAACAACATCCGTTCACTCGCTATTCATACTCTCCTAATGAGTATACTTACAGAAATGGATACGTGACATAGCATTGCACTGTAGAAATGGCCTGTAAATGCGTTCCAACGGAATGACATTATTATTTAGCTGAAACTCAGACCGGTTGAATTTTGATCGGGTGTCCCGCATATACGATTTTTTTTCAAAATCTTTGTCTTATCACGGCTCACGAAAAGTTAAATCCTTGCTTTATTCAAAATTAGAATAGACCTATTGAGAGTTTGGGATGTTGAATTCTTCACGGGATTGAAATGGGAAAATTCTATTTTATCTCACTTTTTTGGGGGGATGGGGGTGCTGAGACCCGACCAGAAGTATATCCTGATTTTGTATAAGGGGTGAGAAAAATGCACTTTTTTTGTTCAA
This sequence comes from Priapulus caudatus, assembly GCF_000485595.1. Taxonomy (NCBI): domain Eukaryota; kingdom Metazoa; phylum Priapulida; class Priapulimorpha; order Priapulimorphida; family Priapulidae; genus Priapulus; species Priapulus caudatus. The sequence continues at coordinate 93,825 of NW_014577910.1, read as the reverse complement.
ATCTGGTTGTTTTTCTTCATATTTTTTTGCGAGTTTTAACGTTCTCAGTAAAATATATCGTTTTATCAAAATTTCAGGGGAGATGGATTCCAGTGCTGTAGTTGTCAACGGGGGTCGGTAGCACGCGGGCGGTCGCGCCCCTAGAATTTTCAGGGCAAATGTATTTTAGCCTAGGTAAATCTGCACTGGTAACCCTATAGTGAGGACATGTACATAGTACAGATTTGGTAGTAAGTATTTTAGTCTGGTGTCCCCTAAGGTAAAAATACTCAACTCAACAGTGATGTTATTGTGACTGAAGTTGTTTAATAGTGCTGCCTCATAGTGCAGGAAATTGCATCGAAGAGGTGTTACTTCAACAAAATCCCGCGGACCCCCCCCCCCCCTTAAACAGGAGGGCGACACGCACCTGAATGGAGGAAAATCCTGATATTCTATGATAAGAATGTCCAAAATTGAGTGCTTTTAGATTGCAACTTTTCAACAATTCCACACAATGGGAGGGTGACACCCCCTCCAACTCCCCTACCCCCCGGGCGCTTCGTGCCATTGAGCTCGCATGATTCGCCACCCCTAGAATTTTCTTTTGGATCCGCCACTGGTTGTGTGTGTGTGTGTGTGGGGGGGGGTTGCGTGTTATTAAAGCTCTAGGATCCAAAGAAAAAAATTACCCTAGAATTCACAAAATTGCACTTACAATATCAATTTTTTTCAATTCCCTCAAAAACGGCCATCTTGAAGGTTCTAAATTGCTAAAATCCAAGAGCTTCCGGGGGCTCCGCCCCCTCGACCCCGGGCAAGAGCTCTGCCCCTGCACCCTGACAGGGGCCCTAGGGCGGGCCCCTGGACCCCACCCATTAAGGGCTTTGCGCCAAGGCGCTCGCGGTGTGCGCTACTGTCATGGAAGTAACAGCGAAATCATCCCCCCCCCCACAACTGAGGACCTGTCTACGCCACTGACACACACACACACACACACACACAAGGCGCTCGCGGTGTGCGCTACTGTCATGGAAGTAACAGCGAAATCATCCCCCCCCCCACAACTGAGGACCTGTCTACGCCACTGTGTGAGCCACGTTCGAAGCGCCGCAATTGATGTCGCTGCATGGACACACCTTAATCTCGTTCATTGTACATTGATCCCGGTAGTTTATAGAAATCATTCTCACCCAATTTTAATCACTGGCAGCAAGAACAAGTCCGCACCTGCAGCTACAGCACACACGCATCTATTGACTACATATAACAACATTGTTAAAAACATATATAACATGGTTGTTATATAGTCAATAGATGCGTGTGTGCTGTAGCTGCAGCTGCGGACTTGTTCTTGCTGCCACTGATTTTAACCTGCAAGCTAACGCTCGGCGCACACGTGAGTTATTTTACTCAAATAAACTGACGCATGAGTCATTTTACTCACGTGTGCGGCGGATTTTCGTTGAGTAATTTGACGCATGCGTCCTTTTACTCACGTGTGCGGCGGATTTTCGTTGAGTAATTTGACTCATGCGTCATTTTACTCACGTGTGCGGCGGATTTTCGTTGAGTAATTTGACTCATGCGTCATTTTACTTGAGTAAAAGAAACGATCGAAACGATCGACTGACTCATGCAGACCGTCAAGTGGCCCATTAACCACGCGCGAAAGTGATCGATCGGGGGAGGGTGGGCGAGTATATATGCTGCACCTTTAAAATTACCTATTGCGCCATCTAATATCGATTACGTATTTCGTTTAGTTTTCTGCGTGTATGGAAATCTATACGATACGCGTTTTACGTGCCTTTGATACGATGTACGGCCTTAGAAATAACAAGTCAAGTGAGCTGCGGATGATCGATATCGCGTTATCGTATATCGTTATTCACGAGATGTTGCTGCGCTGTGTTGGCGACATATGTCGGAGTTAACCTTCTCTCTGAGAAGTGATCGAGAGGCTCCCCATAGGTTCCTAGTGCGGCCACAACCTTTCACTATCGCAATTTCACTTTCGCTATTTCAAGTTGACAGTAGGGAAGTCATAGCGCCGTGTTCCCATGTTCAAATTCCGAGGAATTTATAAACACAACGCCAGGCGTAATGACATTTTACATTCTCCGGTTACATAACAATTGCTTGCCCGCAGTTGCTAACACGGCAATTGTTCATCACAGGCAGTGGCGTAGACAGGCCCGGGGTCCAGGGGGTGGAAGCTTTTGGATTTTAGCAATTTAGAACCTTCAAGATGGCCGTTTTTGAGGATATTGAAAAAAATTGAAATTGTAAGTGAAATATTTGTGAATTCTATGGGTATTTTTTTCTTTGGATCCTAGAGGTTTAATAACACGCAACCCTTCCCCCCACCCACACACACACACACAAGCAGTGGCGGATCCAGAAGTGAATTATAGTGGGGGGGTGGGGCGAATCATGCGAGCTCAAGGGCACGAAGCGCCCGAGAGGGAGAGTATTGGAGGGGGTGTCTCCCTCCCACTGTGTGGAATTGTTAAAAAGTTGCAATATAAAAGCAATCAATTTTGGACATCTTTATAATAATATATCAGGAGATTTAGGGGGTGTCCCCCACTTGTTTAGGTGGTCCTCCCTGGAAATTTTGTTGAAAATTACACCTCTTAGATGCAATTTCCTGCACTCTGAGGCAACATTATTAAACAATCTTCATCACAATAATATCAGTGTTGAGTTGAGTATTTTTTATCGTTGGGGACACCAAAGACTAAAATACTTACTACTAAATCTGTGCTATATACCTGCCCTCACTGGGGTTACCAGTGCAGACTTACCTAGGCTAAAATACCCTTGCCCTGAAAATTCCAGGGGGCGACCCTGTGCCTCCCCCCCTGGATCCGCCACTGACAACTACAGCATTGGAATCACCTCCCCCTGAAATTTTGATAAAACGTATATTTTACTGAGAACGCTAAAACCGTACAAAAAAGTATGAGAAAAACAACCAAGTGCATATTTTCACCCCTTATACAAAATCGGGAATATATTTCCGTTCTGGTCTCAGCACCCCCACCCCCTCCAAAAAAGTGTGATGAAATTGAATTTTCCCATTCAATCCCGTGAAAATTAAATATCCCAACTCTCAATAGGTCTATTCTAATTTTGAATAAATCAGGGATTTAACTTTCGTGAGCAGTGATAAGACGTGATTTAGGAATTTTGAACAAAAAATCGTATATGCATGCAAAATTAACGCTCATAGGGTCTATGTCCCCCAGTGTACTGCCGGAACGTACCCTGGGTACGGTCCGGTATACCGGAACGTACCCTGGTCACTATTTGATATGGTTAGGGTTAGGATTAGGGTTAGGGTTAGGGTTAAGGATTAGGGTTAGGGTTCGGGTTCGGGTTAGGGAGTAGGCGTAGGCGACTCCCTAGACTAGTTAGTGGAGTAGGCTAGGTACGGTCCGGCATATAATATAGTACCAGGGTACGTTCCGGTATACCGGATCGTACCCCAGGGTACGTTCGCGTGCATACACCGGGGACATAGACCCTCTCACCAAAATAACCGTCAGAGTTTTCAGTAAAATAATATCATTCTTGGAACGAGTTTACAGACATTTACCAGTGATGTATGTTACTTTCCATTTGTGTAATAATAGATTAGGAGAGTATGAATAGAGATGACGGATTTGTAGATAAATGTTCAGTATTTAGTGTCTGTAAAATATGAAATTTTCCCCCATTTTCCTCCTTAAAGTAGCGGGGATGTCATGATTGTACACGTCATACACCTCAAGTACACCTCAATAAGTGTGGGGGGAATAATATCCCCCCCCCCGCTATCTACGGCCCTGATCACGGAGTTCATGCGCGCGTCTCGTAGTAACCCCGGCTCCCCCTCCGAGTCGGAAGGACCGCATGCGCGTTCCCAAATCTCCGGTAAAGGGTATTTTTCGCGCGACAAAATCCGGCCCAAGAATTGTAAAAATAGGTGGCTGTATTGACTTTTCACGCCGAGATTTCTTTTAAAAAGGGGGGTGTTTTCCCCTCTCTCTTTCATCTTGAATATTAAGACTATCAAATCCGGCTATCAATTCCTGAAATTCCTGCTAGTTTTGAAAGCTCATTCAGATTATTTCATTTGAAAAATAAAAATATTGCCTCCGTAGTTCCCCTCGCTCACTGAACTCTAACACTACGTAGTGTAGACTGGTACCGCGTCGACAGTCCACACGCACACTAACGTCACTGTTATGTTGCATAGTTATATACACACATAGTAAACACAGCTCGTGTGTTATGTCTGTTTATTAAGGTTATAGTCCGGTTTACATTTACACAGCTCGTGTGTTTGATCTCCGTCTAAAAGATGGCTACTCTTGTTCTAACGTGCTTTATACTGTGTCGCCATCTAGTGCACAAACATAATGGAAATAACTAATAAGCTTGAACACAACATTCCTCCTTATCTTAACGAAGAGATTTTCTCTACATACAAAACTTAACTTTTGGAAAGATCTTGACATTTTACAATAGCTAAGATTACCATTCAGGTTACAAATACTTATCAAACTAGTTACTCGTCAGATTGAACTCTCATAACACATTCAAATCTCAAATACAAATTCAACACGCTCTTGTTCAGTACAAATACTAACTGTCAAAATCTAACGTAATTGTCTGTCTCTGATCACTGATGTAATAAAATCACACTATTAACTGCAGCATAACTCTTTCTTCTTGCAAAAAAAAAAATGAAAAATGAGTCTTCGCTCGACTTGACTAAATTACATAAAACAATTGTCAAGAGTTTCCACTGAATTTTCATTCACTGAAGCTAGTTTACCACAGCAACATCAATAACTGGAACCTTCTTAATCACACAGATTTCACATTAGCCCACAACGTAAATCTTTCAAATGTTCAGGCGGTTTTCGCACTCGGCTAGGCCTGGAACCTGCAACGGGCTGGACTGGAGTGGACAACGCTCTCCTGACTGGAGTGGAACCGATTGGTTGGAGATGTCTCGGAGAATCAGGCGTTCTCGTTGGGCATCTAGAAGATTGTGGCGATTCACACTGCGACGGATGTTCAGGGTCTCCACTCTGGATATCGTAATGCTCCTCACTCATCACTGGCATCGGATGATTTCCATGTATACGTTTGAAAATGATGAATTACGAGTATGAGCGATTCACCACGTTGTGCAGTAATCATACTACCTTTCTTGTCACGATTATGCAGGGTCTTGGATCAACGGTGGAGTAAGTTTGTTGCGTCGTTGTTTCCAGTCACACGAATCACAGCCGCAGCCTAAGGAACAACTTTGTGTGTCGTTGCTGTCTGCATAGACTGCATTTTGTGTTTGCTGGCCTCATCATTTTGAGAAATGTTTATGTGGGCAGGTTCACAAATGTGATGTGAAATCACCTCAGGAGTCCGATGTTCATCTTTCGACCTGTCAGAACCTCAAAACGGGGAGATTTTGATGCTTGTATGCGGAGTAGCTCTGTATTGTCGCAAGAATAGCTGTACTCGGTCTTCCAATTGCTGTTCTCTGCAACTGATGATCTAATGTTTCTTATTCAATGTAGCCATGAAACGCTCGGCCTCACCATTGGCCTCTGGCCACAGGGCGTGACTTTCCGATGGTGGAAACCGTATTTCCGAGCAAATCACTGAATTCCCTCCATTGAGGGCGGACCGTTATCGCTTTTTACAGTTGTGGGTATACCTTGTCGTGCAAAAATGTTTCTAATACCGGTAAGACCACCTTAGCGGACGTTGATGAAATTATCTCAACCTCTGGATAACGGCTATACTCATCAATCGCGACCCAGCAGGTAATCACCTGTCGGGAACGGACCGGCAAAGTCCATCGCAATGTTCACCCATGGCGCTGTTGGTAGTGGGGTAGGCTTAATGGGCTCACGCTGAGTGGGACCTGGGTAAGATGCCATACACGGAATGCACGACTTCACAGCTTCTTCTACTTGTTTGTCTATTCCTGGAAACCAGACCTTTTCTCTGATTAGCTGTTTGGTCTTTACTATACCCTGGTGTGACTGATGGGCAATCGCAATGACCTTGTCTTGGAGACTTGCTGGGATGACCAGGCGATGGTCTCTAATAACAACACCGTTACTAATGGAGATCTCATCTCTGAAACAGTTGGTACTGTTTCAAATCACATCCTGCCACCGGCCTGTCTGCACGGCGAGGATTACTTTCTGTAGAATGTCATCTTGCTGTGTTGCAACTCGAACTTCATCCAATGTCATTGTTTTCGGGACTGCGTTCTTGCATATGTAGTTCACATAGGCTTCTCCCGCATTCTCACGTTCTGGGAGTGTCTGGGGATGACGGCTTATGTAGTCAGCCGGGTTTTGGTCATCTCGACCTGGACGATACTTCAGTGTCATCTCATAGGGCATGAGCCTCAGTCGCCATCTCTCCATACGTGCTGTTGCTGTTTTCAGACTGTTTACAATACCTAGCAAAGGTTTGTGATCTGTCAACACAGTGAATGAGGAGCCGTACAGGTAAAGGTGGAAATGTTCGACCCCGTACACTACTGCTAGCATTTCTCTGTCCGTCTGGGAGTAGCGCTGCTCAACATCGGTAAGGGCACGACTCGCATAGCAAATTACTTTACCCTTTTGCATCAGTATCGCCCCAAGCCCAACTGGACTTGCGTCAACTAGGATCTCCGTCTGCTCGGCAGGACTGAAATATGCCATAACATGAGCACCTGTCAGTGACATCTTGAGCTTGTTAAATGCCTGCTGTTCACGATCCGACCAACTCCATGCGGCATCCTTCTTTGTCAGCTGTCTCAATGGTTCCGTGAGTGTTGCGTACTCTGGAATGTATCGTGATACATATTGGGTCATACCCAAAAAGGAACGAATTTCACTGACACTTGTAGGAGCTGGAGAGTTCGCGATCGTCTTGATCTTGTCGGGATCGGCTGACATACCATTTCCTCCGAACACATGGCCAAAGAATGTCAGCTCTCTCACTGAGAAGATACATTTGTCACTGTTCAGCTTTGCTCCATTATCACTGAGCTTTCCCAATGTTGCTTGAAGGCTTGCATCATGATCCTCTTGTGTTTTCCCGTGAACAATAATGTCATCAGACAGNCTCTTCCTGAAGGTGGCACTGCCTCGCAATAAGTTCCTTCCTATACTAATTTTGAGAAGTTTGGGGTGCTTGCATATCGGCGTCTTCTCTTGATGAAAATGACCAAATGTCGACGTTAAGTACAAAAAAGAGTCCCAGGCACACACCTGTCCGTTTTGAGCGCATAAGCTTCGCCGAAAAACGCTATCTTGGCGGCCAATCGACCAGCGAGCGTGCGCTAGTTCCGTGTACGCCTACATTAACCTACAAAACGGAATGTGGCGCGATGCTGTATTTGATACCAAAGTCTTAATGTTTCTTTAGTCTCTTTCGCCTATTATTAGTAATAACTTTCTATAAATGCCGTTCAGATGCTCCACTACAACACACAAGTTCATACCACGATTGCCGATGTGCACAAACAAGAAAATAAAGCAACAAGCTCTATAAAGTTGAAAAACTCACTAAATTTTCACAATCGAAGTTAGCGAGATCGCGATTTGCTATGTGACAGTGCAGGGTTCATAGTAGTAAGACACCTGTTGAAATAAGGACTTATAAGACCCTTAATTTTCTGGAGGCCAAAATAAGACTTTTTTACGCGATTTCTAATAGATCACCGACTATTATAGTACACTAATAATATTAATATACACATTTCCACAGCAGATTTAATTATTCCAGCTTGTAAAAATGGTCCTTTGGCAAAAAACAAGGACTATTAAGTACTTTTCTAAGATTTCACCAAGGGCCCTTATTTTATTTTTGGCAAAATAAGTACTTATAAGACTTTGGAAGACCCGCTACGAACCCTGCAGTGCACTATACTCTTTTTTGGAAATAAATACATCTTTGACGCATGCCTTCTCTTGTAACCTATGCTGTAGAAAATGACATCTTAATTTCAAGTGTAACAAAAATATCAAGACATGATCGGTTTTTTATTTGCCAACCAGTCAAATTAAAATTTCGAAAATTAAAAGAAACATTAATTTTTATATATCATGAGCATGCAGCCGTGTGTGACAATCATTCCACTTTTGGATAGTACTTGAGAGTGTATAAGACTTGTAGTATTTGATCTGCAGTCCTTTATCGGGGAGTTCGTATCCATTTGATACCGATCATATCAGAAGTACATATTATCACTGATATTATACAATGTGTGGCTAATAATGTGCCTTATAAGTCTCCTAGTACAATACATATCATCCTATTAAATTAACGATTTATACTGAATAAACTCAACGTATCAGTAAGTAGTAAGTGTTGGTGTTGACAAACACGATTCCACAGTAGGCGAAATTATTCTGCCGAACCTAATGGCAAGAAAATAACTTGAGCGGAACTCAACGCATTTGCCGACGCACTAACCACGTCATCGCTTCTTCGTGTGCATGCTTCTTGCGTGACGCTGCAGCTTCTGCCCTGATCCGAACACCTTTAGACACACGCTGCACCTGTGCAGAACGCCTCTAGTGTGTTCCTCCCGCATGTGCGCGTATAGTTGTCCACGCTGCGGAAACGCGGCCGCGCACAGAGGACATCTGAAGGTCAGTGCAGTCGCGTGGGCGCGATAATGCATTTCAAGATTTCGGAAGGAGAGCAGCACGTTACCGCAAATCCTGCAGTGGAACTGCGCATCCGCCCGGTGGTCGTGTCTGTGGCGAGCGAGAGCGCCGTAACCCCCCAGTACGGTTTTGCCGCAGAATTCGCATTTGCATTCTGCCGACGCGCCGTCGGTCTCACCTCCTTCTGTCTCTGATTGAGAACTACCGAAGATGTTGCATCGGCCACTGATGCCTCGTTGTGGTGGTGTTGCTGCTAACGGTAACATTTTGTTGTGTGCCTGTGGAGATGTCATTACTGACGATAGCCTTGAATTAACTGGTTGTGGGGATAATACTCCTCGCTGAGGCGTTCTGACCCCTGTTGCCCTTGCTGTCGAACAGAATGGCTCTGTGTCCTCAAGTGATTGTGACAGGTCGACAATGTCCCACTCAGGTGCTGCGCATAGTTTTAGTTCAGCTCCATGTGACATTCTGCTGGATGGGAGGAAACAATTGCTCGTCTGTGGGAGGCCTGCTGCCTTTGCTGAAAAAACCTTTCCTAGAGGTGTCAATGATTCGGATTCTTCAGCCACGTGTTCCAACATGGGCAACATTGATAAAGATGCAACGGCCAATGATGAAACATGTTGTCGTGCATCAACCGAACATGGTGTGTTCTCAACCTTTGAGATACATGACAGTGCTTGTAATGGTGAGCTGCCAGCCTCTTCATAGGAATTTGCGCTGTTATCCAGCGACTTATCGTTACTGGCAATGTACTGAGAGCCAGACCTATCCACAAGCAGGCTACATAAAATTTGCTTTATCTCCCTGACATCTGCTCTCAGCATCTGAACAGTATTTGTAAGATCTTCTACTTTATTTTTCGCTGGATCCTCTTGGTCAACATCAGCAACATTTTGCATTGAACAGGGCAACAAACCAGAGAGCTGCGAACCACGCAACTTTGACCTGTGCAGTAATCTGATCAGCCTTTGTTTCTCTCGTTGCTTTTGATATGACAGCGGTCTCTTTGAGTGAGGATTAGAAATGTGTCTGTGACTGTATGACAGTGCGTTAACTTCTAATTTTGTGGCTATGGGCACACACGGAGCAACATACTGAGAATTGGCCAAGTTTGTTTCTGTAAGTGTAACTACATGAGGAGCTACATACTGTCCCCTAGCCAGACTTATGTCTGTGTCAACACACGAAGCTGCACAGTAACCAGTACCACTACTCCTATTCATAATCGAATAAGATACTGCAAGTTGACCATCTGTCAAATTCGTGTCCAAAACCTCATCAGTCAAGACATGGCCGGCTGGCGAATCGTTTGAAAACACGTCATCTGTGAATAGATTCCAATTAGTAAGCGGCTTGCCTGAAGTCTCCATAGATACGGAATAACCAGTATTCGAACTCCAGACACTCGGAACACTCGCAACATCGTCCGTCACAGATACAGTTCCTGCGTCCAACGTTGAGAAGCCTGAACGTGTGTCTGGCAGGAATTCGCTACCGCTGTGATTCATGACACGCGAAGAAGAAGAAAGTTTACATTCATTAATTGCATCATTGGCATGAATCGTTGACGAGCAGTATGGCTCCTCGTTGTTCCACATCAGATGCCTTCCGTCTAGTAAAGTTTCAGTGCTCGGTACGTTTGCAATTACAGACGGGTGGAACTCGATGTCTCGTAGATAGTGCGTGCTAGTGGAGGAATCCAGGAGGCTTTCACTTTCAGAATGCGCAACACTAACAGTAACAGTATTCAGTAAGGTTTGAGCTGAGCAGGATGCCGTGTCAGTGTCGCTGACATCATGCTAGCTGTGATAAACCAATTTGATGTGAGAATCCTCGGGCTCGTGGAGAGAGGCGTCAAGCTTGCTCTCATCATAGAAATAGAAATAACATACTTAGCCTAGTTATTTATATCTTTTATGTATGTGGCTTTCACAAGACTAAGTAGACTGCTATGCACACAGAAATAAAACAAGTGAACATTTTATGATATCTACTAAATAATGCTTGTTTAGTAGATTAATAATTTTTTATAATTACACAATTTCGAAAACGTTTAAAAAAATTGCAGAAAAAGTCAAAAATATTGTGATACATATTGTGAGTGACATTAGCAAGGTAAATCGTAAAACTCATGTTCTATTTTGTGCCACCAGGTTTCGCTATCGGCGGTCTTATTTGTTTGTTGTGTTTCGGGTTTCGTGAAGTCAGTACGCAATGCAATGAATATGATATTCGTGAATTTTAAGTTAATATAAAAATCCAACATACTAACATTCCGTTCTGACACCACTGCTTTGAAAGAGGTTCTTGCTTTAATATGGATCGGCAAGAGGGGGACACTAAGTACTGTGCAAACTGGTACGCAATTGCACTTCCTAGGCTAGGCTAGGCCTAGTTCATTCACGAAAGTAGCGGTTCCACAGGCACAGGCACTTGGAGCGTTTCAATAAAATATAATGCTTAATAATTACGAAATCTATTTACTACCAAAGTCTTAATGTTTCTCTACTCTCTTTCACCTATTATTGCCGACAATTTCCTGTAAATCCCGTCCAAATGTTCATCTGCAACACACTGTCACGCGCTGGCTGCTGCACGCTAGCTGCTGCACACTGACACATAAATATGACATATATTATGATATAAACATTACACTATAATATATTTATGTGTCAGTGTGCAGCAGCTAGCGTGCAGTGTACTTGTGTGTTGCAGACGAGCATTTGATCGGCATTTACAGGTGATTATACTTTATAGGCGAAATAGAGTACTAGTAGAGAAACATTAAGACTGGTAGTAAATACATTTCGTGTTTATTTACTTTTTTTTTCTATTGAGACGTTCCAAGTGCCTGTCAGCGGTCCCGCTTGGTAATCTTATGCTGCGTTTACACTATCGATTTTTGTCAGCAAATCGTACCGATTTTAAGTGCATTCCAACACAATCGGCTGAAATTCGACTGTGTTGGAGTCGGAGTCGGAATCAAGTCGCCGAGTTGGAGAAATAGAACGTGCACCAACTCGGCCTGACTCCGACTCCAACACAGTTGAATTTCAGCCGATTGTGTTGGAATGCACTTGAAAACGGTACGATTTGCTAACAAAAATCAGTAGTGTAAACGCAGCATTACTGCAGTAAATTAATAAAGTCTGTGGTACGATGGGAAAACGATATATGCTATATCGTCATCGTCCATTAAAATGACAGGCGTGATTAGAAAGCGTTTAACTTTAATCAACCCTGTGTATCACATCACATGCTTTATTGGTTTAAATTTCCTGGAAATCCTACAGTCTACACCAGTACTGTTTATACACCAGTAGTAATGCAGTATGCGTTTGTGTACATATTCTAACCCATGAGATAGGTTTATGGTTAGGTGTGTAAATACACAAGTGTAGCTGCACAAATTAAATTAAGCATGAATTAATGTGTTAGCACTGGAAACTGACAAAACTGTTACTTATTGACTTTGATAGCAAACGAGACATCACTGCTGCAAACTTCGAGCTGCATCAGATACACTGTCAGCGGAACTTGATACTCTGCCCAAAATGCAAGGAACCGGTGTCACGAAATCGTCAGAAAGAACACGAGGAACAGTTGCATGCACTCGTTACCTGTGTAGATTGCAGCGATCTCATTGAAATTGGAAAACTAGATAGTCACAAGGTTAGGTCCTGAATACTTTGAATGACTTTAGATCATACAAAATACAAGTAACTTTTTTAGCTCATTTTGACATCGTCAAGCTGAGCTATTGCCATGGGTCATCGTACGTCCGTCCGTCCGTCCGTCCGTCCGTCCTTCCGTTAACATTTGGCTATGGTCAACGATAACTCAGGAACCGTTTGACCCACATGTTTGAAATTGGGTATAGTTGTTACTGCTATGGGAGAGGTTTGAACGTCTTATTTTGGAGCACGCCAGTCGACGTACTTTCGAGCCACGGCAATTTTTTGGCAAAAATGGGAATTGCCTTTAGTCAGCTCAGGTTCAACGGATTTTGCTCATTTTTGGTATGTGAATGAATAAGGGCTAGGGGTTTTTGATATTTAAAAAAAATTATGCAAATTAGGTAGGTTTTGGCAATAATATAGCATATATATATAGACACGCAGATAAACAGTCTGTGGTGTCACACTCATCTAGTTTGTTTTACAAGATTTCATTGACAATATCTTTAATGCAAAATTGGTATTTCCTCTCCACCTTGCCGATAAAACGTCTATATTAGAGTAAAGTTTTACAAAACATGTCGGAACACAGCATAACCTATTTATTTCAACGCGCATCGCTAAGAAACATCAAAGCGGGTATAGCGCTATCTACCGTCACAAATTGTGATTCATTTTGTTTATAAATTATTATTGCGGATATACAGATGGCAACCGTGTGCTACCGCCTAGAAAAACTCATACGAAGTAAACACTTCCATGCAACCAATTAACTTTTGACAAAAGTTGTGTTATGGGCAGGGAAACACCATGTGGTATATAGCAGCTACGTGGAATAAGCGTATTCTTTCAACCTTACATGTTACACATCGGGAGCTCCGCTTTTATGCAGTACTTAAATCTGAATATTATAAAAACGTTAAATGGCGATCATTTAGGTGTAACGCCATCACTCGCCCACATCTCAGACTTTCATATCTCAAACATTTATTTTCACATAAAAAATTACACATATAATTATCAAGAGTATATAATTGGGAGTTCTCCATATATATCTCTCGTTCTATAATGTACATCGATGGTTGCTCGATTAAAACTGACTTCTTCTCACTCACTCATTATTTTGTGTCCTTTTTTGTGGTGAGCTACAGTGTCATCAATTGACACTTTCATTCAATATAGTGTATATATATGCATGTATGTGGTAGAATATTTTCACAGTCAGACATATTTTTGGACAGGGAAACAATGCTGGACTTGTTATTCCACATGCTTGAAATGAAATTGTAAGCATCTTGATTTAGGGTACCCCGATGTTTAATAACTAAGATCTTCGCATTAACATTTTTGTACGCCACCCGCTGTAAATCTAATGATTATCGTGATTCTTATTCTGTGGCTATCATTACAGGATGAATGTCAAAAGCGATTAGTGGCATGCTGTTACTGTGACCTAGAAGTGCAAATGGACGATCTCGACGAACACGAGTCTGATTGCGGGGCGCGAACGGACGCGTGCGAGAAATGCGGACAGTACGTCATGAAGAAGGACTTCATCAAGCACGTCAGAGCCAACTGCAACTACCCGAAGACGGCCGCGACGCGAAGGTCTCTTGACGCCGTCGACGGCAACTTGTTCAACGTGCTCCACGACGAGCAGCTGATGGAGAACTACTACAACGAGTGCGTGATGGGCAAAGCCGCGCTCCTGTCGGCCGACACCGCGGAGGCGGACCAGCCGAACAACACGCGCAGACGCACGTGGAGCGGCAGGGGTTCCGTGCCCGTCGTAGACAACATCCACAGCGACGCGGAGCCAAGCGCGGCGGCGAAGGAGAAAAATATCAATCGCATACCGACGGTGGAGGCGTCCGCCTACTTTGGGAAACATATCGAGGATGACGTCAGAAATATCTTGCCCGGTTAGCTTCTAATGCCGTTCATTATACCGTACACAATCTATTATCCGAAATTCTGAAAACCGAAAAGCTCCGAAAACCGTAATTTTTGTGTGTGGAATTCGTCTGCACACCAAAGCTCGCATTTAGCGCCAAAACATGACCCGACGCGACCCATGCTGAATCAATCGTGTCTCAGCGCTCCTACCAGTCAGACGTGCCTTTGTTGCTTGCTGATATTCGGTTTTAGTACTGGCTAGCTGCTGAATATACGGTATGTTTATCTGTACTGTACTACCATTCCGAAATCCGAAAGATTCTGAGTTTTGAAACATGTCTGGTCACAAAGGTTTCGGATAATAGATTGTGTACTGTAGTAAAGCGATCATTGAGACATTTTAGGTGCTTTTGCAGGTTGTTATTACACGTAAATTACACTTCGAGGACGCGCTATAAAACAAATAGAGGTACAGTATATATATGTATATATTTTGTCTTGGTATACTTTCTAGATGTGCTGTTTTACTCTGAAGCAAAATTATTCTGTTTGTCATTGCTAGACTGCCAGAGATCTACAAATTTGGAAGCAGATGCTGCTTTGGCATGGCAACTAGCAACCCAATTAGATCTTGCAAGAGATTTGTACGATGACACGCATCTAGGAGGGCAGGAAGTGGATCAACACAATCTAGTGTCTCCTTCTACGCCATCGCCAAATGTATCTGATGATGGTAAGTGCAAAACAATTTCATGCTAAGCTGCCTAGGTTTAGGGTGAATTATGTATTTAGCTTTAGGTGAAGAGTTTTTAACAATGTGAGCTTTACAGCCAGGTATTGTGTCGCACTGTTCTTAATATCATGAGGAACGTGACTATTCGGAACAGATTTATAATTAATTGATTATCATTGATCAGTTATGTGGAGTGTGGGTGTTTGATATATTGTAGTAATTGACTGTTTAAGATGTAACATCACCCTTCTACGTATGTAATCACTCTAATCATAAAAGCATTTCATTATCTTAATTTATTTTTAAAGCCGCACTATACGCATCCAAACGCTAATTTCTCCAGTACTAGACTAGCAAATACTTTGTGTCATGCATAATCACACTACCTTATGACAAAATAAACTCTAGTTCCTCCCATTTCACTGCACGTTGTCTTATAAAAGGCATTTGAAAATACCTCCAATGTTGTTCAAATTCTCCGATGTTGTTGAGACTTTCGCGTTGCTCTGCCAAGCAACCATGGAGCGGTGCTGCGGTAAAGCGGTACGGGTCACGGTGTAGCAAAAATAAAAACATGTGACGTCACCTAACCGATTCTTGGTGAAATTGTTTGGCAAACAATTTAGCGTTGGCGTCAGATTACCAGATTTCGCACCTCTTTCTTGTGGGTTTTAAGCAAACGCACACTGAAATGGGAGGAACTAGAGTTTATTTTGCCATAAAGTAGTGTGATTATGCATGACACGAAGTATTTGCTAGTCTAGTACTGGAGAAATTAGCGTTTAGATGCGCATAGTGCGGCTTTAATATATTAATCATGCATGATCAGAACCATAATATCAGGAGTCTATCAATAGATTGATAGATCAATTGATAGACTTCTGATAATATATCTATGAAAGCCTGGTTGTGTTTGTGAGTTGTGTTAAGTTTTTGTGCTTCTACAGAGACAGGAGAACCTGCCCTTCCCTGTGAATTCTGTTGCGAACTGTTCCCATTTGATGACCTAATTCTTCACCAGGTGATACAAAATAGATAGCGACAGTGTGTTTGTTATTTTGTAGTGTAGTTAGTTATAAGTGTATATTTATGATATTAATGTGAAATTTCCAAAAAAAATTCTGTTATATTAAAATTTTAGTAACGCTAAGTATTTAAGTATTTAAGTATTAATAATTAATATTAATAATTATTAATTATTAATTAATAATTATAATTAAAAATTAATATTTAAATATTTAAGTATTGCTCTGAATTATTTAGAGTGGTGTATGTTAAGTTGCCATCGCACTGTAAAGTAATAGCAGCTCATGGAGAAGGCTGGTATGTATATTTTATTACTAGGTGTGCGCAAGTTCTGCTTAGTTGCTCAAGGTTTGTCTGCTTGCATGTTTCAGTCAGGATGCACACCAGACTTGGCTCAAAAATTTGTGAAATACCAGAAGGAAAAGGATAAAATGAGCCCACTAAACAACAAGATCAATAAAAGCTCCGTTCAAGCTGATCCCTGTATACTTGACAACCTGACGTATGGGCGAAGGTATTTAGCTTAACAATACAGGATTGTAGTGCAGTGCATTTGCTGTCAGTTATGTAGGTTTGGCAATAGATAATCATGCACATGCATGCATCACACATATATGTTATCAGTTTTACACAGTATATGTTACGAGTTGCTGTGCCATAATTGTGCATATATACCAGTAATATAAACTATTGCATATCGGATCTATTTTTTATTGAAGGTCAGATACAGAAGGTATCGTAAAGGATATCAACAACTCGATACCTTGTGAATTTTGCAACGAGCTATTCCCAGTGAACTGTTTACTGCAGCATGAGGTTGGTAACCATATCTGAATAGCTATATATACCTTTTTTAATATCTACTCAATGAAATTAATTGCCAGTGCATGAAATTATCAGATGCAAGTGCTAGTATCTATGTGATGCTTTATTTCATGACTGTCCATTTTTCTACAGATTCACAAGCCTAGGAATCAAAGAACCTGTGTGTAATCATGTTCTATGTGAAAGATGTAAGCAATTAAGTGGTAAGAGTAGATTGGGTCCAAATCATTTAAATGTGTTCTATTGTAACAGAACTTTAATCATCTTTGTGCAGACAGTGTGTCAGCATGTGGTCGGAGCGTTAGACTGTATACCATATTCCAAGCCAGTAAAGAAGAGCAGAAATGTGCCGATAGAGGAAGGGAGCTCCGTCTCACCTCCGCTTCGGAGGCGAGGTCAGCCAGATCCAGACGTGATGATCGCATCAGGCCTGGAGAATACCTCGCCACACTTACGTGGCAGCACTCAGAAGGTAAAACGAACCAGTTCAATGGCAGAGGTCGGAAATCGATTAAGAGAAAATAAGAAGAAGTCCAAATTTGTGCTCATTTGTTAATGAGACGTCAGCATTGTAGAAACTACGATGTCCAAGTGCGTCGTGTATCTGCCGGCGCAGGGTTTTGGGTGGTGTGGTTTTCTTTAGGTTGGCAGCATGCGTGAGAATCGTAGGAAAATTGCCAAGCTGTTCCATCGAGGGTCTGTCACATTATTTTTTTAGAAGGAGCTGATGCGCAGCTCATCTTTATCCATGGAGGAGCGACTGAATATAAGAAGCTCATCGCCTGCATCGCAGAAAGAGGGCACCACTGTACCCAGCATGCAGCGGAATAGGTCGTCCCCTGCGATAGACACAGCAGCAGACTTTCCGAACTCAATGGTAAGAGTGCATGCACCCCTGATTTGCATTGCTCTCGCGCATTGGTATGTGCATTTGCTACGCACCAGTTCATTTTCGCATTTTAGGATCGTGTCTAGAATTTACAATGGTACTCTTGCGTGAATATTTTGTATTCAAGACCGTTTATAGAAATTGACGCAAAGAAACCTCCATATCACTTCACATCGACAACACCCGCTTTTATTCAGCATATGGTTGCAGCTGAGAGCTGAGTCTGTCCGAGTGTTTGTCTTGATGAGATATAAACAGGTGTGAACATTGCGTAATTTTAGACCCGGGTATTGCTTGAAATATTGATGATTGAATAATTTCATCGAATCTCTATAGTTCACATGCTAATAAAGTTTATCTCGGTTAGATCCAAATTAAGTTAAAGGGATAGTAGACTCTAGGATTTTACTGCACTAGCTGAAACCCGCGCTACGCGCGGGCTTAGTGACTGTGATGCATGTGTTACCATGCAGTGCAGTAGTGTTATGTGTAAGGTGTTATATGGAGAGTTTAGTTGTTGCACATGTTTGTTTTTTATGGTTGAGATGTCAATACAAATACATGTGCAATCATGCTTACACGTAACACATAAACCACGAAATTTGAACGGCGCCATTGACACCTGCGACCGTGCTGCCACCCTGTAAAAGTTGCGCATTTGACAATTTATTTTGCACGTTACAGACCGAGGGCTAATCACAAAAGTGCAATTATATTTATACCTAAATGCTATTTAACCGAACGATATTCATTTTAGGGCAAATTTATCCATAATATAACTGAAACTATATGTCGTTTATAAGATATTACAATCCTTTTGCTTTTAAATGAATAAATAAGAAACACCCTCGGTCTGTAGCCCTTGGCTGGAAAGTGGTTTTGCGCAACTTATCAGATCGTGCGCTTTGAGTGGCGCTACCGTCGTTGTAATTAAACTGTAGTCGTTAGTTTTAAAACATTTTTTAATAATATTTCTAATGGTGATTGAACCATGAAACTTTTTATGTAGCGTAATTTTAACCTAAATTAACTGAAAATAACCCTAGAACCTAGAGTAAACGATCCCTTTAAAAAGTTAATTGGTTAACATATAAAGTTATTTTTTAACTTAATTTGGATCTAACTGAGATAAATTTTATTAGCATGCTTGACATATTGGTTCAGGTGAAGGCTCAACGCTCGCAGCCTGCCCGACTGAAGACCACTGTAAACAACACAAACCAGTCACGCCAGATGATGCTCGGTGTACAAAACCTACAGAAGGGCGACCAGTGCAGGCAGATGGACTCACAGAGCCAGCAGGAACAGGAAAATGCATCGACGTCACCAAAGCAGGTGAGTTATCAATTGACCTAGGGCTTATGTCCTCTGTGAAGTGGGTTTAGCATGAGCGTTAGAGTAATTTTACATTCTGATCATCATTCACGACGTTTTTGTGTTTATGGCCTCACTTTTGTTAACGTAGATATTCAGTAGTACTCCCATACTCATGTAGTTTCTATATTCTAGCCCTAACCTTGTTAGTTATGAATTGGTATTGATCTCGCTCTGCCAACAGTCAGCAGCAGCTGCACAGCTGCCATCTAGAACAAACACTACAAACTCACTGATTGGATCATCCGAAAAGCGAAAGCAGAAGTCACAATCCAAAAAAGGTAAACAATATTTAATTTTGTCGTTTGAGTGTAAGCG
This sequence comes from Priapulus caudatus, assembly GCF_000485595.1. NCBI lineage: Eukaryota > Metazoa > Priapulida > Priapulimorpha > Priapulimorphida > Priapulidae > Priapulus > Priapulus caudatus. The sequence continues at coordinate 74,424 of NW_014577910.1, read as the reverse complement.
CGATATTTCTCGCAAGATATTGAAGATGTGCAACTTATCCATCATACTACAATCTAGATGGGTAATCACTTGCACACCTTGCTGTTATTATATTATAACCGACTAGGTGTGTGGAGTTTTGTAGGTTACTAAATTATTCATTTTCTTTATTTCCCTCTTCCCCAGTGGCCAGCGTGCATGTGAAGCCAAACAACATGCAGGTGAAGGAGTCATTTTCGGGAGCAGAAGAACTTAATAGGACATCTCTGAACAGAACTAACATGGACAGAATTCGTAGCCCACCAACAGGTAATTAAAGTCTCATGTATCAAGATATGTATGTTATAGATTTGAAGCAACAATTAACACGTTCCCCTGTACTATTGTAATGGGATTGATTATCGCAGTAAATGACAACACATCTAGCTGATATTCTTCATAGCAAGAGTAGTTTGGCAATAAATTCTGGTCGACTGCTGTGAGATCGAGTAATTTAAAATGTACAATATTCAACGTATTTTGGGAAATCTGTGAATGATTGTGCTACTTGAATGATTGTGTACTTACTACTAATGCCTTCTGTTCTTGGTTTTGTTACATCCATTTGTGTCCATGTCTTCAGACCCATACTGTGGTGCCTTCTTCAAGATCATGATTGGCAACTGCTGGTCTCTGCACTAGTTCTTTCATGTAAATAATTATATTGGTATTGTGTACAGGAGCAAGACCCAAGCACCCAAAACCGCCAGAGGCAGCTGGTGTGGTGCACCCAAGCTCGGTGCATACTTACCCTGGTGGTAACACACTTGGTAGTGAAGCTAGCGCAATGCCATCTGGTGCAGCCACCGGTGCTGTGCCTAAACAAAAGGTGGGTAACAAAATAGGCCTGTGTTTCATGACAGTGGTTACGTGAAAGCATGTCAGATCATTTTAGTAGGCGTTTATTGGTCGGTATCATGCATTTACAGCACCAAACTGCTTTATAGTAATATCCGCTCTATACTAGGTTCCATATTATGATTTCCCGCATACACGTGTGTTCTGTCGTTATGTATTTATTGGCCATATTATTTGCCTGAAACACTATTCTGCAAAGAACAAATTTAACCAGTGCAATTCAACTAAGCGTTCAGACCATACGTGTGAAGACTGCATCTTTCACTGCAGGTGCAACAATTAAGAAACCAACACCGATGATCAGGGCTTGAACATTGAAACTCACAACAGTTTTCCACACAAAAACGTTTCTACAATAATTGCTTTTACTACCTATCTGCCAGTGCCAGATGAAATAATCCATAGAACCTTCTAGAGATCCACGATTTATAATAGCTTTTCGAATCATTCAATTTTCGATGAAACATGCTGATATTCGTCTTGTATTCTGTTTCATGCACACAGAAATCGTAAGGTCAATTGGTAAGCAATAAAGTTGTAGAATCTACCATTGGCATGTTTCGCCCACGTCCAGACACTAGTCCGTGTTATATCTGTCAAAATAAACGAGCTTTAGTCCCAGTTACTATATGAGTAGTGCATGACTATTTAGCAACCAGATACTATCTGTCATTAAAGTTCCTAGATGGTATTCTTGAGTGGGAATACCGTAAAGAATTTGAGAACGTTTGGTTGTGCTGCAGGTGGATTTGACTGCCAATTAATTATTTTAGGAGTCTGTAGCTGTTATGGCTGTCAGTCTGCCGCGTGTGAATGTACCGAGTATACGTGCATGTATGGCCACGAACGGTACATATATTCCCAAAGTTAGTCTCATGTGGGTGTTATACAGACGTTGCTCCACCCTACAAAGTTTACATGTATAGTGTTGTGTTGATTATGTAAAAAAAATTGTTGTAAACAATATTGTTGTACGATATGCCTTGAATTCCCAGATCATGCTGCTGAGAACAGCAAGGATAGTACGGTTTTGAAGTAAAGCGTATATATTTGTGATGTTCTCTGTTAGAATCGACTGTCAACTAATTTAATGACTCGCCCTGTGAAAAGTGTCGGTGCCACACTCACACACGCACACCCAGTCACACACACAAACACGCACGCACGCACGCACACACACACAAACACGCACGCACGCACGCACACATACACACCGGTTGTTGCGAAAGCAGTAACAGACCTGTCTTTTTTAGCTCATCTGACGTAGTCGGGTGCAGCTTGTAGAATCGCATGATTGTCCGTCCGGCCATCCGTGCGTGCGTGCGTCCGTCAACAGTTGGGCACAAATCTTAACTGCTCAACGTACGGTCACGAAATTCGGGACGTGGGGGGGTAATCTGAAAACGAGTTGGGATGTCGAAGCTGGGGGTCAAAGGTCAAAGGTCAAGAGGTGTAAAAGAAGGGGGAACATTCACTCCTTAACTTAAGGTATAGGGAGGAAATGCATAATTGCGGCACAAATCTAAACGGCTCGACCTAGGCTCGTGATAGTCGGTGTATAGCATCATGGTAGGAAAAGCCATCACTGTGCCGAAATTGGAGGTCACAGGTCAAAGGTCAATGGGCACAGGGCCGATTTTAGACATTTTCTGAGGACATGGTCTGACGGAGCGATTGAAAAACTTTTTTGTTTCAGCGGTGACCTAGCATTTTTATGGCTTTATTGAAAGGACCATGAAATGTCCTTTCTGCTGACATGCAAAGAGTAAGTGTCGGATAACCTTTTGACCCTCAAGAGGAGGGTTAAACATGAATTTGTTTACTGTTAGAAAGAATTTGATTGCCGGGTTTGCTAGTATAATCTATACATGCCTGGATGTATGAGGCTACAATGTCAGTAAAATTTCAAAAGCTAAATTTGGTTGAAGGTTTATGCTCCTTAAATCGTATAATTTCTATGGCATTCTGTACTGTCAGTGTGTTACATGTAACTTATGCCACTGCCAGTGCATGTGGTGGTGATAGTACTGTGTAGTTTTTGCCTGCGTTAATTAGTTACAGGTGGCAGCTCTCTATTTCAGCCTGTAGGCTTGCGTAGGTAAATGGATGAGTGCTTACCTATTCTGTCTTGCAAATAGTTGTTGCTACTACGTACGATGGGAGCTTCCATCTTTAATCTTAAGACACTTAAATGTATGCGCCATCTCGTGGCAACTTCCATAACGATCCCAACGAACATTCCTTCGAGAAGGTTCCTGATACCATCCCTGTGCCTTCCACTGTTTCGGCGCATATGTGAACACATTTGGGACTAACAGGGTTTACTAGAATCACACCACTCCACCACAGAGTCACCGCAGTACACGCGAGATGAGCGCTGTCGCTCCGCGGCACTTGTTTTATATAATCAGAATATTTTTTAAGTAGTATAAAATAGAAATGTTCAAAAGAAATTTATGCTTTGCTTTATGCATGGATATCTATCAGAAGTAGATAATAGGGAATTCCCTATTATCTACTCCTGATATCTATGTTAAAAAGAAAATGAAACCACTGGAAATCTCATGCTAGATTCAGTAATAAACTTGATGTTGAACCTAGATGCATTAAGTTTTCATTTTTTCCATGCATACATTTGTGCTCAAAGTAATGTTTTACATTGTGAACAGGCCTGGCTGGAACTGATGGCATGCGTTTAAAAGTCAGCATTTCAAAGATTGTAAGTAGAACCGCATTGATACGAAAATGTATATAACTATTATAAATGTATTCTAGCAATAATATCATAAAATGTAGAAATAGAAAGATGCCATGAAAGTAAGAACAGTGACGTAGTGTTGTATGTTGAATGAAAAATAGGAAACTTCACAAACCGCAGAAGCTACTCAAATTAACAAGTCGATACAGCAACACTAAAAACTTAATGAATATCTGAAATGAATCAACAACTTCCTTTACTTAAAAGTTCATTACATTTGCAGGCATGTGTGCACACACCTGGCAGTAATCTCATTGGATAAGCCCTTACGTAGACCTGGCTAGGAAAAATTAGATATTATTTATTGTAATAATTCAGCATTATTTAAACAACACTCATCATTCTTAATAGAAGCAGGGTTCTCCCCAGTTTGACATCCATCCCTTTAAGCTAATTTGGGACATCCCATAAATCCCCCAACATGTCTTAATTTTTAGCTCATCTGACATAGTCAGATGCAGCTTGTAGAATCGCTTGATCGTCCGTCCGTCCGTCCGTCCGGTCGGTCGTCCGTCAACATTGCAGGCCACAAATCTAACGCTCGCGTACGTCACGGTATTCGGCCGCACACTTGGGGGATCGTCAAAACGAGTTGGGATGTCGAAGCTGGGGGTGTCAAAGGTCAAAGTCAAGAGGTGTAAAAGAAGGGGGAACATTCACTCCTCTAACTTAAGGTATAGGGAGAAATGCATAGTTGCCGGCACAAATCTAAACGGCTCGACCTAGGCTCGTGATAGTCGGTGTATAGCATCATGGTAGGAAAAGCATCACTGTGCCGAAATTGGAGTCACAGGTCAAAGGTCAATGGCACAGGGCAGATTTTAACATTTCTGAGGACATGGTCTGACGAGACGATTGAAAAACTTTTTTGTTCAGCGGTGACCTAGCATTTTTATTGCTTATATGAAAGGACCATGAAATGTCCCTTCTGCTGACATGCGAAGAGTAAGTGTCGATAACCTTTTGCCCTCAAGGGAGGGTTAAACATGGATTTTTGACTGTTAACAAAGGAGTGAACTGCTTTGCTATTAGAGCCCCTCCCCCTTCCCTCCCCCCGCCCCTTCCCCCACCCTTTTCCACCCCCTCCCACCCTCCATCTGCGATAGTGGGCGTGTCCTAACAATGATGTGTACGCAACTGCGTGTCTGCATATCTGCGCCTAACAAATGTGGTACTACGCACGACTGAAATTTTACGTTTATAATCGTAGCAACAGACCTCAGATGAGCCCAGACGCTCTGCGGCTCTTGTTAGCCATTTACTTTTGACAAGCCTAACACAGTCACCCTATGTTTCGTTAGCTTGAGATATACGTCTCCAAACTGTTTACTCGCGTATTGGGGCTGCTTATGACATGCTTAATTGACTGCAATTAGTGCAACCCCCTCCTGGGCCTCTCCCATTCATCTATAAACAACATGCCTTCTGAAATTCCTAGGGAGAACCCTGAAACAGATGCATCTCCATTAATCATAGATATGACTAAATTTTGAGAGCAGTAAAAGCAATTGCTACATTGAAATATCGCAATAACTATAAGAATCTTTGGCATTGAAACTGTAATAAAGAATTTATCAAGAGCAAACTGGAAGAAATTTCATTTACAAGTGCATGAGACTACCGTTATTTATGCACTGTAACAAAACACTATATTATCTAATATAATATAATAATCTCACCTAAAATGACAAAATATTACATCTGGAGTTTATAATATACTCAGTAGAAGTAAACATCATACACAGGCATACGCAGACGTGCAACATTGTCCTCTTCAAGCATTAAACTGGTCTAGTTCAAACATTAACATTTCATACAATTATATAACCCGATTTCATATTGGAATACAAAGTATGTACATCAGTCACGAAATATTTACTCATTTATAAAATGTACATAAGATTATGAAAAAGACCTTTTCACAGCAACAGCTGGCAGCGTCCATGTAACAGCAGTCATAGACGACACATGCAATCACAAAGATAACTCTGTTGGCAAACATTACTGGCAAAATACTAGAATCTATGTACAATATAGTTTTCCAAATATTTAGCAGTAAATCACACCCAGATGAGACGTCATTCTTATAGTAGGAGATTACATTTTCCCAATAAATATTGAATCAGTTTCCAGCTCAAACAAAGCGCTGACATCCACACCATACCTCTCAATACTATATTATATTAAGTCGACCACATCCAGCACTAGATATTAACCTTACTGCACTGGTTATAATTCTATTTTCATTGTATGTGCTTGGAGTTGCACTATGATGAGAAGAACAGATCATAATATAGTTTCTAGTGTATTCACATTTAGAATGCACATTTGAGAAGGAAATATTTTATAACATATATACCACCTAAGAAGAGAACTTTTCGATTTTTGCACCTTGGTGATTTTTAGGTACATACATTGCCAAATAGCAAACACATCTGGCATGATATATTTGAGAGTATATGCGACTATTAACATAACCACCACCCAAAACGTTGTTCAGATTTCTAGCTTGAATATACACAGAGGTATATGCCACGAAGTACTATTTGCATGTTAAAAAAGAAAACATAAATTATGCCGTTAAATAGGCTTATACTTATAGAATAAAATCTTGAGACTATTCTACACCAGCGGTTCTTTGGATTTCAATGGTCAGGATTGGGCATAATGTCATACGTACATAGCACCTTGACCAAAAATAAACAAATATTAAAAAAAGCCATATGAATAAACTTGAGGATGGAGCAGCTGGGAAGGAGATAGTGAATTCGTTTCCAATTCACTATGTGACTACAGACCACAGTCAGCCACTAATCGGTCATAGTCATCTTTGTATCACATGTCAGCAGACAGAAGCGATCACTTAAAAGCGGGAAGATGGTATAGGTTGTATCCTGGTTTGTTGGTCATCGCCATGTAGATATAAACCACATGATACACTGTAAAAACAAAAAAGCATTTTGGTCAGATTTAATAAGCATGCCAGTACATTCATCCTATCGACGATGACAGAAACTTTAGTACAAAAAACACGTTTTTTAAGTAAAATCATTGCAAAAGTTCCATTCTACAACCTACCTGCCTAATCACTGTTTCATACGGAAAGTGAAATTATATAGATAACACTCACAAATCTTGTGTAAACACCTGTTTTAAAACCCATTGTTCTCATATTCTTTTGCTAGTGGCCCTTATTTTAAATGGTTCTATAGCCCAATTTCCAGGTTTTAATTCATAATCACTTTCACTGACCCTATAATGTCACTCCTACGGCAGGTCCTTATACACTGCATGAGATTGTGTAAAAACTACTTCTCCCCACACCGCTTACAGATTTCTTACCTCCTGGAATAAAGCATATGGTGCCAAGAACAAAGAAAACAACGCTCTGAGCTGTGCTGTGCGTATATGCAGCCGCGTAGACACCGCCACAAAATAACCCTGAAAGAGCAGCATGATATACCAAATGTTGATAGGTTAACTTCTGATAATTATATAGATGTTGTTACGCATGTGCATATATGCAGTAGCTGACACACCAGGTATCAAACTATAAACTCTATTTATAATGCAATTGATATAAAAGAAGCATTTTGGCAAAAAATGAAAGTAGGCATAAAAGGTAAATGGCTTAAATGTTATTTTGTTTTTTGGCTATAAACCTCTGTATGAATATGTTACTCTATTTTATTATTTTATGTTTATACACTAATTTCTGTAGTGTACTAACCTATACCAGCTAGAAACAGGAGTATAGACCCAACTACAAATTTCCAGTGTTCACGTAATTTCGGATGGTGCAACCAGCTGCATAGAAAACAAACAAAACACTAACTTTACAACAGCCAAAAAGGTATACATGGCTATGACAGCGTTCGTCTAAACATATTGTTTCAGATACAATTCACTTTTATTTTGATGTAATTTGTCAAAAATTCACAACGTACAGCTTAGATGTTTTTATTAAATTACAATTCTTCACAAATGATATATGCATTTGCATGAAATATAGCAACTGCATATAGAGAATAATGATACATATTTTCCAGAACAAACCAAATACAATTTTCATTGTAGTTGATTCATTATTGATTGTACAATTTGAAAAGGATACCAAGAATTTAAAGTCATCTTTTCACAAATATATTCTAAGTGTACTGAAAACCCAATTTTTATACATCAGTAAATTAGAAAATATTATAAAAAACAGCAATGGTTTATGTAAAGTACAGCATCTTAATATGGGTTATTATGATTCTTCCTTAAATCATTGAAAGTGTCCACATAACTATATCACCTGGCATAAGAGTCAATTGATTTAGCTCCTTCAGATGTTTCTGTGCTACATGTACTTGAAAACCTTCTCTGTGATTGTCTGAAATGAATGGCCGATATAAAAGATTATTACAAGTGAATATTTACTAAGTTTTTAATTGCTTTATTTTTTCAACTTGACTTAGATATTGAGCAGCGACATAAGATACACACATGAACACAGACACGCAGGCACACACGCATGCGCACGGGCGCGCGCGAGCACGCACGCACGTCAGGGGTGGATCTAGGTTTTTATTAAAGGGGGGGTTAATTTACCCGAGGTGATTGGCCTACACACCCCAGCGTGCCGAAGGCACGCCTTGCTAGGGGGGTCCGGGGCAGCCCAAGGGGGGGGGGGGTTTAAACCCCCCCCCCCGTAGATCCGCCACTGCACGCACACACACATATTTATTTATCTCTTTGTTTATTTATTTATATAGTCTGATAAATATCTGATAAACATCACCTAACATGGTAAGCAGTAGGGTCTTGTACTGGAGAATGGTGCTCAGAATTAATTAGAGACTCTTTTCCACCTTCCTCCACACTCTGTCAGAGGAAACAAACTTTAAATTAAAACATCGGTGTCATGCAGAAGTATAACAAACCAATTACTATCGCTTGAAAATTTCACAAATCTGATGTTTGAGGTATTGAATGACCACAACTACTGAGCAGTTTGCTATTTTTAAAGTTGTGAAAACTTGACCTGCTGTTAGAACATTGAGCATTTTATTCTCAACAAGATTCACACTGGTTTATAATTGTGATTACTTCAGGCTAAACAATATATATGTCTACCTAAGTGTGACCGTCTGTGTTCTGAGTGTTTAAATGGTACATGGATAGTGCAACCAGCCTACTAATCGCTTGGGCTAAAGGCTTGGCTAAATACTAGGGCTTGAGAGTCAGGGTTGGACTTAACCGGACCCGTTCATCTCTTGCAGTATAGGCTATAATGGGTTACATCATGATAAGACAATCATATATTATCTAATCCGTTCTGTTGCGTGTTGGCGTTGTTGATGTTTGAAGTTTTAAATTTAACCCCACAACACCTAATCACCTTAACTGCTTTGACGCTGTAATGCCTAACGATTCGACTTTGTTATGATCAACCTCCGTGATTAAGCCGAAAGTTCCTGTAATAATTCCTAATTTGAACTATTGACTAATGAAAGTACTAAAAAGTAGTGACTGTATTTCTCCCGGTATATTTGAGTGTAGATACAATAATGTAACCCAACAAGAGTAGGGTTACAAGTAGGTTCTTTTCTTTGGAGGAGCCCCTGAGTGATTCACTCAGGGCGGTTTTATGGTGCGTTTTTCAAGACTAGAACTTCCAAACTGGGTTTATTCTAAACACAAACCTTTTTCCGCTATCCTTGGGCTTACTATGTATCACAATACTCTGTATTAAACTAATGTAACCTGTTACAAAATTTCGAAGTGACGAGCGGCAATATATTTCGAGCACCATTTCTGTTGACCTGTGACGTACGCATTCCCAATGCATATAGCGTTCGGCTCCAAGATCGAATGCATCATGGGATGCCTGCTGTCAGTTATGACATCACCAGAGCCAGCATGTCAGGCAACACAGGAGCCGAAGGTAGCAGAATGCTATGCGCATTGGGAATGCGTACGTCAAATGTCAACAGAAATGGCGCTCCAAATATCGCCGCTCATCACTTTTAAATTTTGTAACAGGTTATATTACTATTACTATTACTATTAGTAATAGTTTAATACAGTATTACAGAGTATTGTGATACATACACACAGTAACATAGTATTATTTTAGTAAGTCCCAGGATAGCGGAGAAAGGTTCGTGTTTAGAATAAACCCAGTTTGGAAGTTATAGTCTCGAAAAACGCACCATAAAACCGTCCTGAGTGAATCACTCAGGGGCACCTCCAAAGAAAAGAATAGGCTCGCGTTGTAACCCTACTCTTGTTGGGTTACATTATTCAATAGGGCCTATTGATTATTGTATCTAATTTGAGTGGAGTTTGTTGACAGATTCTACCTTGTAACTTCTCGCTGTGATTGAATCTGCATCACGTGTTTTTAGACTCATATTACTCGGTGACTTCCCCGGTGTCAGAGGTCTGCTTTCTGATGTAGTTCCATATGTTCTAATAGGATCGTCATCATCAGATTCGAAAGCTTGATCAACAAAATTCCCCTGTTTCGCCATTTGTGCTATTAGCGACCGCGCACATTTTCTTTGCGCATGTCGCTTACGGTACAAAAATAATACTTAGCTATACAAATATAGTTTAATCAGTTACAAACATTTAGTTGTATTATATATTTCTTAAATTAAAACAGGAATATATGAATAATAATTATTACCGTTGTATTTAGTGAAACCATTTCGATGTCAAATTTGTACAATTTATTCATAACTGCGGCGACACCGGGTTGTGCTTTCACTTTCACTCGATTTCTGCGATCTCTTGATCTTGCAACCTTCTTGTCCTTACTGTACCTGTAAAACGCAAAGATGCCTTGCCTTGTCATTAAAACAAATGTTACGAAGGTTCCAGATAACTTCCTGGCGGAGACAAGCAGCTTGGTTGCCTCATTACTCGGAAAGCCTGAATCGGTAAGGTCGTAGGCCTGTCACTATCAGTATCAGTATCATTATCACTGTATCACTAAGTCTAATATCAGGAGCGTATAATACTAATACTAATACTAATAGTAATAGTATTAATAGTAATAATACCCCCTATCTCAGGTGAGCTCTCATTCCAACCGTAGTGACGTTAGTGTAGCGTGTGGAACTGTCGAACCAGTTTACACTACGCAGTGTAGCGTTCAGTGATCGAGGGGAACTAGGGCCCAGGGGGAAATATTTTTACATTTCAAAATTAAATAAATTTATCCCGGGATTTGTCATTTGATAAAGTTTTCTATGATATTCAAGATGAAAGAGAGAGAAAAACACCCCCTTTTGAAAGAAATCTCCGGGTGAAAAGTCCAATACACCCCTTTTTTTACAACGCAGTGGCTACGGGTACGGTAGCTGTCGGTCGTTGGAGCCCCTTTTTGGCGTTAGGGTTAGGATTAGGTTTAGGTTTAGGGTTATGGTTAGGGTTAAGGTTAGGGTTAGGGTTCTAGCTCATCTAAACTCTCAAATCGTGAATTTATTTCCCAAGGCATTATTTCGAAATCTGGCGCCACCGCAGCCATCTTTGTCTCGTTAAGTATGAAAGCGAATGGACTCCCGTATCCGTAGCCTCGAGACATTAAGATACGGCTACCGTACCCGTAGCCACTGCCTTTTTACAATTCTTGGGCCGGATTTTGTCGCGCGAAAAATACCCCTTTACCGGAGATTTTGGGAACGCGCATGCGGTCCCTCCGACCTCGGAGTGGGGGGCCGGGGTAATTTGTTGATGATTTCTTAACACTCATAGTCTGATACTAATGCTGAGTTCTGAATGCTGATGAATGATATTAGAGTCAGCGCATCAAAATTATGAATATATTTACAAAATCATGCTATGAAAAAGTAGCTCTGGCCAAGCCTAAATAGCTCCCGTAAAAAAAATTACGAGAGCTCTTTTTTTCATACAAAATCAAAAAAGAGCTCTCGTAAAAAAAAAATTTTTTTTAGGCTGTAACATATTATATAGACACAAACAGTCTCTGGTGTCACACTCGTCTGGTTCGTTTTACCAGACGTCCCAAGTCTCCCGGTCTCACCGGGAGACTCCCGGTATGACACGCTGCTCCCGGTGCCCCGGAATGAGGTCAGAAGCTCCCGGTCGTAACATTTTTCAGCCATATGAAAATTTACATTGGTAAATTACTAAATTTGCCGTTGTTGTTGATGTACTTTGATTCCAGCGAACAATAAAAGGCGATAAAACGATGATTTTACGTGTATACTTTATAAAAAATGGTGGTGTGCTGCGACAAACACATATCGCAGCCCGCCACAACTTTATTCCTATTTTTGCGCACTGCGAAAAAACGGCAATGGACCTGGCTCCCTTTCTTGGATTGCTGGGCCAATGCTGGCTCCCTTTCTTGGATTGCTGGCTCCCTTTCTTGGACTTTCCCAACTTGGGACCTCTGGTTTTACAAGATTTCATTGACAATATCTTTAATGCAAAATTGGTATTTCCTTTCTACCCTAGCTGCCGATAAAACGTCTATATTACTATTAGAGTAAAGTTTTACAAAACATGTCGGAACGCAGCATAACCTATTTATTTCAAACGGCATCGCTACAAAGCGGGTATAGCGCCATCTACGGTCACAAATTGTGATTCATTTTGGTTTATAAATTATTATTGCGATATACAGATGGCAATCGTTTCTATAATGTACGTCGATGGTTGCAAGAACAAGTTCGCACCTGCAGCTACAGCACACACGCATCTATTGACTATATATAACAATGTTATATATAGTTGTTATAGTAGTTATAGTTGTTATAGTAGCTATAGTTGTTATAGTAGTTATATATAACTATATATAATGTTGTTATATATAGTCAATAGACGCGTGTGTGTTGTAGCTGCAGGTGCGTACTTGTTCTTGCTGCCAGTGATTCGACCAGGCCCTCGGACCCCCCTAGGTTCCCCTCCCCTTCCCCCTCCCCCTTCCCCCTCCCTTCCCCCTCCCCCTCACCCTGTTTCAATTTCATCCTGGGGAGAACCCTGATTTGGAACATTATGAATTCAAATGTATTTTGATCTCTACTCTGGAAAAGCGTAGGCTTGCAAGGCTGGTCTGAAACCTCCGTCTATAACAAACAAACCATACATAGGTTAGCAATCGTCAGAATTAGGGGACTATCCATGGCTGATAGCTGCATAGGTAGGACACGCAAAGTTCAATAGTGCTTGCATGTCATCTAATTACCATGATTTGCCTCATGTTGAGTAAGATTGTCTGCTTTTACAGCTTTTCTTGCTGATGGTATGAGCAAGTTAATAGTAATATTATAAATTCTATATTTTAATTTTTAGAGTGGGATATAATTAAGGAAAACTATTTCTAAATCGTTTAGCTTCAACTGATGGTCTTATTAATGTCTGCTCACTACATTTTGGCATTGCCATGGTTGGCATAGGTTCCAGACTTTTCCTATGTTTCTGCTCACCTGCATTCCTGTTTATGAGTGCATAGCCGAGTGTCTATAAATAGATTGTTGCCACTGATACGATACTCGAGGCGGCGAGGCAGCGCTGAAGCTTGTTTGTATGAGTAGGTACACTTCCTGCGTGTATCAGTGTCAATAATTATAGCTATTTTGCAAGTTATTCACAGATTATATGCTTAAACATTGCATTTCCCACACAAGGCACCACTAACACTACATTGTGAGGTCAAAAACGGGTATCTAAGAAGGAGATTTGTATAAGTTACTAAACGAAATACAACTCATTACTTGGCAAATTTAAGCTAGGAAAAATTCGCCGCTCGTAAGAATGGTTTGCATTTTGCCGATTTAGCAAATGACATCTGGAAACCTCTCTGTCTTGAAATTTTTTTACGGCCTAGTGTGTCGCCAGTTGCCTGGTACTTTAATTATAGCTACTGGTACTCACTCATCCTGCAATGTTATCAAGAGTGCATAATAGAGAAGAGTATGACACGGTTTTAACAGCGTTTTGCATAGTTTTCAACTTGTAAATACTCTATCAATATGTGAATAAATATATTCAAACTTTACCTTGTTTTCATCTATGATTCTCCCTTAATCATATGACACCACCAATTTACCTGAAAATTATGTGTTCTTCAAAAAAGTTATTTGAATACGACACGGTTTCCCACAGTTTTCACGCATGGACGTATGTTTTAGACTGAACTTTCTTATGGGATTAGTGTTCTATTGTCTATGACGGTACGTTGGGGGCCGTAAGGGAATCAGCTGCTAGCTAGCTGGCCGTGAGCACATTTATTTTTAGCATGCTGGAAACGCTGCAGGCTGAATACACTTCGATGCCTAATATCCCATACGGCCCCCAAAGTTCCGTCATAGACAATAGAACACTAATCCCATAAGAAAGTTCAGTCTAAAACATGCGTCCATGCATGAAAACTGTGGGAAACCGTGTCGTATTCAAATGACTTTTTTGAAGAACACATACGATTTTCAGGTAAATTGGTGGTGTCATATGATTAAGGGAGAATCATAGACGAAAACAAGGTAAAGTTTGAATATATTTATTCACATATTGATAGAGTATTTACAAGTTGAAAACAATGCAAAACGCTGTTAAAACCGTGTCATACTCTTCTCTATTATGCACTCTTGATGTTATGTATGCCATAGCACGGTCTGACCACCGATGCTATATAGGTAACGTAGCTATGAGGCAACTATTGGATGAGCAGCTGCTTCTATTATTTTAAATGCAATAAAAATGTATATATAATGAGCAGCTTGAAACGGAGACACCCCAATTCAGAAAATGTTAGTTTACAATAAGCTAGCAATAAATTTCCTTCAGATTCATTCAATCAGATTGCACTAGAATTCGCCATTTTGCTTCTTGAAATAGTGATGTTTGGTCACTGGCATGTCATCAGACACCCTACACTACTGTACCACTCCATGCAAAAAACTAGCTGTGTCCCTGGCAACTCAAAACGTATTTGTGAACTCTGTTGATAAAAATAGATGGTGATCAAGATGGCTTGGAAGTTACAAGTGTAAAAACTGTTCTGTGTATTTTGCTCATAGCTTTTTAAAAGTGCAATATGTTGAGTTTCTTTGACAATTTTATTCGCTAGAGTCTGATAACTAAGATTTATGAGCTCATCAGACACAAGTTAGGTGCAGCTAAGCTTAGAATGGCATGAGCATCCGTCTGTTCATCAACGACATGGGCACAAATCTAAATGCCTTGACGTATAGTGTTGATATTTGGGACATAGGGGGGCAATCAGAAAAGACGTGATGTCAGATCAGGAGGTCAAGGGTCAAAGATTAGAAACATGAAAGGAAGGGGAAATGTTTCCTCTTCAGGCCGCTTCCTACGTTGCGCAAACCGGGCGCGCCCGCCCCGTTTGGGGAAACTCCCCCTCCCCCCCATTTCAATCGTTGCGCCACGTTTAAATTACCTCTGCCCGATTAAATTCCACTACAATAAAAGTTTGACAGCGCGGGAATCGATCGTTTGTTGATGCTGCCATTTTGCGAGCAGTAACCAAAACACACTTGTGTGCTTCGCTGTGATTGGCTGGTCACCCTCACTGCTAAACCAATCAGAAGCTGCTTCCCCTCTTTTGAACAGTTCACACATGCGCATAGTCAAAAACTACATGAGGAACAGGCTGAGTGAGTCAGCTTTGGAGGCGCTGCTGCTACTGGCAATCCGAGGGGCAACCTCGGCTAGAATTCCCATTTGACCAGGCCCCCGGACCCCCCTAGTTTTCCCTCCCCTTTTCCCCCCTCCCTTCTGTTTCAATTTCATCCTAGGGAGAACCCTGCCATTAATTTAAGTTATAGATGGTAATGTGGAATTGCAACACAAATGTTAATGGCTTGCTTTATGCTCTTGATTATAGGCATATAGCATTCTCTAAGTACATGGGCTGGCGAACTGAATGAAAACGTTTTTGTTTCAACGCTGTCTGATGTCTGCTTGCAATGTAGCTCCATTTGACTTGTTTTTCAGCTCACTCGACTTAGTACAGGATTTTTATCATTTAGCATTTTCAAGAGCTAAAAGTCTACTAAGTACTGTGCCTAGTTAATCGCCTTAAAGGCTCACAATGCGCATCCAAACGCTAATTTCTCTAGTACTAGACTAGCAAATACTTCGTGTCATGCATAATCACACTACCTTATGAAAAAATAAACTCTAGTTGCTCCCATTTCACTGTGCGTTTGCTTAAAACCCACAAGAAAGAGGTGAGAAAACTGGCATTCTGGCGCAAACGCCGACTGTTTGAATTGGGATAATTCATTAGGATTTCCATGATTAAGCCGTTCATATCTCGCTGAAACGGTCGTTGGTCCTACGGGTTTACGTAGCAGAGCCGCAAGTCACACGCCGCACACGGGATTCACAACACGGCACGGCATGCAAGGCACGCACTGCGCTGCAGGTCACACACGCACGCACTGCAGTCGCAGCACCAATCAACCAGCAAGCCCACGCCTGCAGCAGCACACCGGCACACCACAGGCAGCGCGCCGCAGACTGCGGACGCACGCTGCGCAGGCAGCATCCACAGCAAGCACGCCTGCCAGGCCAGCAGGCGGCGCCGGCACGCAACGGCACTTCGGCGGCGCAGTCACATCACGCAAGCACGCGCACAGGCTCACCACACGTATATATGAGCGCCGGGTCGCGGCGCGCGCAGGCTTGATTTCGAATGCAATACACACAGTGCATGCTTATATGATTAAACAGCATGACAGCCACACCGGTTACTAGAATTCTACCGGACCGCGCCGTGGAACCGTGCCGGCCTAGCGGCATGAGGCCAAGCGAGATCGCAACGGCGCGGGATCCGACTCTGGACAATCGATTTCGCAGGGTCGACTTTTGCTTTTGGTCGCTCCTTCT
>NW_014577910.1:41435-57898 GCF_000485595.1 Priapulus caudatus | reverse complement strand
GCACAAACCAAAATAGCCTCGAAGTGGTGACGGGAATGTCAGCATGTTTATCCTTCTGCTGCGCACCGTACCGCGTACCCCGTAGCCCCCGCTACAGCGGTTGCTTGGGGAAAACTGGTTCAAACAACATGCGGAGAATTTCAAACCAACATTGGAGGTAATTCCCAAAATACCTTTTATAAAGACAACGCGCCAGTGAACTGGGAGGAACAGAGTTTAATTGCCAGAAGGAGTAGATTATGCATGAAACGAAGTATTGCTAGTCTAGTACTGAGAAATTAGCGTTGGATGCGCATTGTGAAGCTTTAAGTGCTATCGTCACTCAACCGATCCTGCTTGCCAAGTGTGACTTCTAAACTGTGATATTCTAACAGTATCATAGCTGTAATCTTGTGATACCCACAGATGTATGATTAGAACACATTTATCATGTAGCTACGGGACCTTTCCGTGTGCAACGACAGTATTTCACCTACATGAAGTTAACAGGAGCAACTTTTACACACTGCCACTTGTTGCTCATACTGTATACGCCATATTTTCCGCGTACAGATATATTTAACGAATTCATTGACTTACGCGGCAATTCTGCTGGAGTGGTTAATTTCACGGTCAGTAATTATACTTTATTCGGAGTATTTCGCGTATTGAATTATTCACGTGTTGTTATTTTCGCGGTCGAGGACGCGTTCGTGAAATTCACAAAAATTAAACCACTGCGAAATATACAGCGCATACAGTAAGTTGTAACTTGTAACATAGAAACATGTATCCATATATGTGTCAAGAGTCTATAATAGAGACTATATCTCTATTAGAGAATATAGAGAATATTGATAAATTAGAGGATATAGAGAATTCAATATCTTTATTATATGGACTCTTGATATGTGTCTATTTGTTTGTGTGTGTGCTAGAGTCAGGCATGTTTCTGTAAGTATGCTATAGCCACATGATGATGATATATATATATACACAGTAAATTCATTTTATTTAATGCTATAGTGTTTATCAGTGAAAAAACTTAATTTTTCTTTCCGGGCCTTTTGCAACCCCCCAAAATTCCGCGGGCTACGTTTTCATTTCCAGGGCTCTTTTTCCATCTTTCCAGGTGCGACTTTTTTCCAGGGCTGTTTCCTCAATGTACACACAAGCACAAGAGGCAATACACACTCGTGGCGGGCGCGCACACACCCACACACGTCAAAGTCACCGCACAACACGCACGCAAGCACCACGCATCGCACGCACCGCACTGCACGCACGGGCACGCCCACCACGCATCACACAGCCCACACACACACAAACACACAGACACACAAGACACATACACGTACAATATTCAAGACAGTTAGTCAGCAACTGAACAGATCAATAGATAAGCACAACTCACATCACAACCACCAATGCACGCGCTTGAATAGTGAATAGCATCACAGGTTTCACTAAACACAGAACATTACGGCTAGCCACAATTAGTGGAATGGTCCGCCTGTACGAGCTAGGAGGATCGATCGTCTATACGGCGAAGTCCCTCTTGCGGCTGGGGTCCAAGGCCGCCGTAAGGGCCCTGAAGCTCAGGGTTGTGAAGAAGCGGACTCGAGCCCGCGAGCACGTGTGAATGCTGGCACATCGACGCTGCGTACGCCTGCTGCAGGGCGGCATTGATGAAGTAAGGGGGGCACGATTGTTTCAGCTTGGTACTAATCAACTACTAAAAATTTGAGAAGGGTGCATTGCTGGACTATGAGAGAGCGGCAGCAGAAAGCTCTTTCGGGCGAATGAACAAAAACAAACTACAATCGGAAATGACACACGAGTGGTGCCTGGCAGGGAAAAATAATACGTGTGTGAATTTCATTAGGATTTCCATGGATTACCGTTCTATAATCCTACGGGTCGTGGTCCTACGGGTTTAACTCGTAGGCACGCCCGCAGGCATCACGCCCACACATCACGTAACGCACGCACGCATGCAGCACGCCGCGCATGCAGAGCACACACCACGCAGCGCGCGCAGGCAGCACCCGGCAAGCAGCGCCGCAGACACCCACCGGCACAACCCATGGCACGCCCGCACGGCGCACGCAACGCAGCAGTGCACAACCGAACCACGCGCTCAGGCACACCGCAACGGTCACGCCCGCGCAGGCACAACACGGCAAGCACGCGCACAGGCACACACAGTATAATATACCGCGGCGCGGCGCGCGCGTCTGATGGAATGCAATCACACATGCCAGCTAATGATAAACACTTGACACCACACTCGTACTAGGAATTCTATCCGCGCCGTGGAACCGGCCTGCCGCTAGCGCAGAGCGCCGAGCGAGGAATCCGCAAGGCGCGGAACCGACCTGGACTCAATCGATTCCCAGGCGACCTTTTTGGCTGGGGTCCGCCCTCGATATGATTTCGGGGCTCTTTTTGGCAATTTCGGGGCGAAATCGCCGCCGCCCCCCGGTGGTATTTCGATATCGTATTTTCGGGGGCTCTTTTTGGCATTTCGGGGGCGAAATCGCCCGCCGCCCCCGTGTATTTTTTCCCCTGGTGTTTATCCTTTTCATTTTCATGGGCCCATTGTCAGAACCATAGAAAACAGATAAATGGCTGTCATGTCTAAAATATATTAATTTTTGAATTGAAGTGCTGTGGAAAAGTTGTGACATGTTAGGCTTATGACATATCTGAAAATGGACACAAGATATTTGACGAAATTATGAATAAGTCAGATTGCAAATATCTTACCTCTCGGTGTATGGGGAACTTTACTCACAGTGTAGTTAGCATGCAGATTGTAACCATGTGCCAGTGATACTGCTGTGGGAGCTTACTGTTATCGGCACTTATGTAGATCAGTAGTGCTGTCAGTTTATATGGCAGTCATGCACACAAACAAATAATACTTCCCACCACACCTATATTATATGTATAACTACAAGTATGCATATATACATGTACAGTTCCTGTGACAGTCTTAACCAAACTGCAACATTCGAGCAACGTTGTGGAAACGTTATGTGTTAGCTGGGAATTCAAACTATGTTGTCAGTTGTCACGTACATGAGCAGATGCAACATCATTCGCTTGCAGCACATAAGTCAGTCTAGACAGTTGCTTGCAGGTTACTGCTGCATGGTTATGAGTTTAAACTCAAGACCCAAGTAAATGCACTTTGATCAGGTACCCGCGGTAATTTACCTTCGCTCTCATGAAAAATCAATAAATCGAGCTAATATTTATCAATGTAAGGTTTATAAAAATATGTCAGGTAGCACATGCATGTGTATTTGCATGTGTTGTTAGGTGCGTGCATTTGTTAGGTGCGTGCGTGCGTGCGTGCGTGCGTGCGTGCGCATGTGCCTACAACAGGTGCGTGTGCGTGTGTGTGTGTTGTGACTGTCTGTGCGTGTGCTTGCGAGTGTGTGTGTGGGTGTGTGTGTGCGCGCGTGTGTGTGCACAGTGCACGTGTGTTGGGGGCGTGTGATGCAGCCATTTGTGCATAGATTTATGTGGCTCTATTTACATCATTGCCATGCTCAACAGAATTAATTTTAACTTGTGTCCTGATATGAATGCATGCTAGACCTATCTATGTACATGTATCATAAGAGATACACAAGTGGTACAACCGTATGTAACAGCAAGGTAATAGGTATCCATGTGCTTTCTATGAAATGATCCCTTCTACTGTCCTTATGCTGTTATCGTGCATTCTTATTTCTTTGTAGTATGTGGCAATCTCAATTCAGCCTGGTGTGAAGATGTCTTTTGGAGGCACCGAAGATCCTTGTGCTATCAGTACTCTAATGAGTATCGGGTCCATCTCCCGTGACAAGAATAAGAAAACCAGCAAAGCTCTTTCTGACCACATCAAAAAAACTCTGGGTGTCCCCTCTGACAGGTACGTTTGGAGACTGCGTCGGGAGGAATAGATCGATAGCAAAACATCATGGAAAGTTTATAAAAGTTTGTAATTTGAAACTGTAACATTTACTCACAGATTAGTAGATAGGATCAACAACCATTTAAGTGGACTACTGTTAATTTCATATGCTGTGAAACCTAGTCGACTACATTTTTTGCTTCAGGAAAGTTGTAATTTGAATTTACCAATTTAAATATTATAAAATGTAACTTCACGTAAATTCTGAGTGTGTGCAATATTTTTAATTGAGACGTTAAATCCATCTCTTAAATTCGCTGAACAACCAGTATTATTAATTGAGTAGTATGTATGACTACCGTGATAGGCTCCTCCCCCCAGGAATTTTGGAAGGCATGCTGTTTATGGATGGGGGAGGGCCCGGGAGGGAGTTGTACCAATCGGAGTCAATTTCTAAAATCCAAAGTGCACATGTGAGTTTTAAATAAGTAAAATCATCTTATCTGTTTCACTTTCAGGATGTACATTACCTTCTACAACGCTCCAAGCGAAGATGTCGGCTTCAATGCTGGAACGTTTGCTTAAAAACGGGCACCAAGAGGTCGGAGTAATCACTAGTCATCTTAGCAGTAGGCTGCTGGTAGCAAGAAATCCTTACAATGTAGCATTATGTTGTTCCGCTCTTTCATGATATATGTGATACACGTATTACATATATTATGCTGTCATCTTGTGGAAGTAAAAGTCACCCTTAAGTAAATTGTCTTGTTTATTATAAAAAGCCCAAATCATGATATCTAAGGAAAAGATATTAGCTTTGAAAAATCATTTTGGAATTTGGCATAAGAATGTACATGGATTAGGTTACATCTAAAATTTGAAATAAAACAATTTTTGTATGCATGCTAACCCATCTGGCGAGGTTATACCTCAAACAAGAAATTATAAGTGTGGCCTAAGAAATTTGTTGTGCTTGTTTGTTGTGAATTTTTTTTTAATTAGTTTTGTTTTTGTTTAAAATACCATTTATCCCTACCATAGGTGCTTGTATGCAAGTAGAAGTAGTTACTGTTAGCAAGTAGTCAAACTATCTGTAGTGAGGTGAATTCAATGTAAGGCCTAAGTAAAAACATACTGGAGAGTACGGAAACTACATTATAGGTATACGTTTGTGTAAGTGCATCCGAATGTAAGGAAACACTGAAAAATTGTATCAAAACTTAATTATTCATGGATTATGGTTTTAGACACTGTGTGATAAATAAATACGAATCACAAAAACTTTGTTTAAAAATTGCTTTGTCGATGATTCAATATGTAATATGCAATACACAATTGAGGGTGGGCTTGTAGTTCAAATATCTTACATTTTAAACTAAAACTCCCTAAGATTACACTGGGCTAAACAAACTTATTCTTGACTCTCTTAATCTGTTGGTATGTGTACCGGTTGCTGTAAATTACAAACTCAACGTCCCCTTTACGGCCTGCCTGATGAAGCCCAGGTATGCTAGTCAGCAGAAGTCCAGGTTCCAGTAATCACAGTTAACAAGAAGTATTTGTAATGAATTTTTATTATTTTTCTCAGTAAATTCTAAATAAACAATTCTTTATAAAATGTGTTAAATGCAAAAAAGTCTATTCAGGCTTAGGAAATTGCTTTGGTTAAACTTCATTATTAGGATTTATAACAAAATCAACAATATAAAAGTTTCCATTAATATATTAGCGCATTAAATCTTCTTTGTATTTATATTACATTAAATAAGTAATTAATTTTAAGATGTATTTCTATTTCGTTCCTTTCTTTCGTTCCTTTTGTATTATAATTTGGTTCCTTTTTGTCACAGCCACATCAGTCTAGCTTGTTCGTTTGACACTAGCTAGTTCTAATTAAAAAATCATTGGCTGCGTGTTGATTATGATTCAGCAATGCGGATCCAGCAGGTTAAGTGAATGTCACAGCTGCCACCGACGATACTGGTCTCTCGTTCAGGTTCTAAATGCACATGTGCCTTTCTGCTTTTCCCCGTTCTTGCTCATGGAAGCATATCACGCCAACTCTTCGTGGTTAATTGGCTCTGCTGGCTTTTCGGCGCTTGCTGCGGCGCTGGTTGACTTGTGTGTCCGACTCCTGGCTATCATGCAGCGCAGGCTGCAGATGGAAACAAATATTTGTAGACACTGCACTATTAGCTTACACCCTGCACCCTTGAGACTTTGTGATTTTGGAGGGTTACTGCCAAGGCCACCTCAGTTTATATAATATCAAGCCAGTGTGTGTCAACAGAGAGGACAGATAGGCATTGAAAGTGGTTTTTCAGGTACCTGCAATCATCCAGTTTTGTGCGTCCCATTAAAACTCAACATGTCCAGTTCTCTCGTTCCTTGGTAGCAAAATGTTACCTTACCTTGTTTTCGATATTGAGCAGTCTCTTTCTACCCTTAGCAACACCGGCTGCTCTATTGCTCCTATCTTCTGCACCCAGCTGTTCAGACGTGCGACAGAGATCGAGCTGGCCTGTTCGTTGTGCGAGGTACTGCAATTGCTTTGCAATAGTTCCTGGAGAGGCCCCGTCGCCAGCGCCTGTGATTGGTGCCTTGGCGCCTGCACGCACGTAGATATACCTTAACTCGATAAAGGTGTTATGCTTGACGTTTTCGCATACAGGGTAAACTGATTTGTGTATGTGTGGTAACACAAAGGTTTATAATCTAACGCGTACCTGACGGCCGTGTGGGGCTAATGGGGTCGGGCACTGCAGGTTCTTTCGCAGTGGTGGATGCGAATCGTGTTTGTCCTTCTTCTTGTGATGAAGAGTTGCTGCTCAACACCTTTAACAATGTATCAGTGTAACGTTTGACTTTCCTAGCAGCATGTGGATCAACTGAAATGTCAGCTATTGGAGATTTAACTTAGGGATCAAGGCAGATGTACAATTAAAGATTGTCAAAGCTATGGGAAACTAACAGGGCTTGATACCCTTAATGCAACTAAAGGGCCAATTTGAAATAACCTATTTACGAGCGATAAATAAAATGCACCTTTTCCGCCGCAACGTCCATTTGGTCAGAGAGGTCATCGTCCGAGTTATCCAATCCTTCGTTGGTCACCGGATGTACATTGGCATCCGTTTCATCTACACCATCCTCTCCAAAGTTCTTCTTGCTAACTTTGATTCGAACCTTCAGTCTGTCGTAACAATAATCCGTTCACTCTTGCAGCTGCTCCGGAGAGCTCTTATCTATCATATGTCAACCGGTCGCCAGAACGGGCGATTACAACTAATATCAATGGCTCGATGAGCAGCTTACTTGTGGAATTTAGTTGCAACGTCGCCAGCTTTTATGTTCACGGGTTCATCCTCGTACATGTACGAGTCGGTGTCCGATGGTCTGAAGCCTGGCGGTTCATATGCCGGAGGGGTCACTAAGCGGAAAGATTGAAGGCAAGTTACAGGTGACATAGCATCTATCGTAGACACGCAGTACTAGTTTAACCTTGAAAACTGTCTAGGTATAAAAAGTGTCAATGCTTCTTTCCGTATATATGCGCGAGTTCCAAGTTAAACTTGTGAGGATATGAGTTTTAATGTGATTAAGCCACTTTCAGACTTCTTAGAGACACTTTTCGTCACGGTCGGAGTGCGTGGTCTCGCTGTATGAGCACGTATCGTATTTATGAGGTATGCTCACCCTCGTCATAGTAGAGAAGTTTCATGGTCATCATGACGTCATCTGGAAGGCAGCCGAGCCCCTGCGTCAGCACCACGAGTGTGCGCAATAGTATCATTGTGGCTTTTCGGGTTTCTGCTGCTGACTTTGCTGCTGCCATCTTCTGGCTGTTTCTGTAATGAAAATGTGGAGCGAGGAGCACTGTGAGATAGAGGACGATGATTCTTGCTGGCTCACCAGCACGGGAATTGAGCGATTGAAACTGGTCAAGCAAGAGTTTTAGTCATGCTACACACATGTTAAAACGTCGTGAAAATTAACATGTACCTGAAGATTGTCACTCCACTGCTATCAGCATGATAGCTGAATTTGAATGTATATGACTCTATTAGCTTCTGAAAATAGAAAGCAACAACATGTCTCAGCCAACCATACTCGCACAAATAATCTCACTGTCATGGGGCAGTAGGAAATTGTAATCATATGTAATTGATGCAACACTGAAATCTGTGAAGAGGTTTAATGCATGGCTATATAACTGTATTTTAATAGCTCGTAATGATTGTATGAACTCACCTCTGGTTGAGTAGGGTCTACATATATCTGTAAAGCAGAAATGGTGTAAATTTCAGTATTAACAGTAGAATGTTTTGATGTAAATAAATTCTACTACTTATAAAAAGGCATCATATATTGTATAATATTTGGTAAAAAAAAATACTTACTCCTAGGATTAACATTCGTAGCTGAAAAAAATAAAAATAAAAATCAATACAACCCATCAACAATCTGCATTTATTACACGTTACTATAGCTCATAGGGTCTATGTCCCCCAGGGTACTGCCGGAACGTACCCTGGGTACGGTCCGGTATACCGAAACGTACCCTGGTAACTATATAGCTGATATGGTTATAGGGTTAGGGTTAGGGAGTAGGGGTAGGCAACTCCCTAGACTCGTTAGTGGAGTAGGACATCAGGGCAGTTTTTTAAGTAAAATTTGCTTTTTTGGTTTTTTTTCTTTAGAAAATCAAGGGAAGGAAAATTTTATTTTAGTCTCAACTAGCGCCTCCTGTTGGCATAATCATCAGTATGTTGATGGTGGCCAATATAACGTAGAAGTAGAAGTAGGCAAGGTACGGTCCGGCATATTAGATAGTAGTATTTAGTACCAGGGTACGTTCCGGTATACCGGACCGTACCCAGGGTACGTTCCGGCAGTACCCTGGGGGACATAGACCCTCTCAGCGTTACTATACGTACTACATTAATAAATACTTGGTTATGGAATTATTATATATAGCATGAACAGGTCTGTATAAAATTACACATACGCTTTAGAAAACTCACGTATTTTCGTTCTAGTGCATCAAAGACTCCTTTAAGCCAACGAATCACCTGACAGGCTCCAGGGCACGAAGAGTCATCTCTCAAGATCTTTAAACTCAAATCTTTTAAAAAAGAAAGATGCTGTTCACTGCATGTTGAGTAGATTACTGGCTAGACCATCAGAGGATATATGTTTATGATCTAAAGTTTAAAAAAAAAACCATGAATAAATGTGGAAATTTTAGAAAATGGCATGGACAGCATTGTGCGACAGGGCAGATACACACGTATTGCCGCACCACCTTAATTGTCCCCATATCCAGTGTACATAGCGGAAATTGACAAGTATCCCAAAATAACATAACGTACAGTGCAGATCATGGCAGCTGGGTTTTTCTAACTATTGAATGTTTATATTGACCAATATGTGTAAAATGATTAATATTCGAATTTAAGCAAGTCATACCTTCTAGACAGCGATCACTAAAGGCATTCTCAGGGAAGATAGCTCTCAAATATGCAACATGTGAAATTGCCATAGCAACCAATTTCTTCATAAACAGCAGTGATTGTTGCTCTACAGCTTGCTCCGTTGGAAAGATTTCTCCCCACTATTAATTATATCAATTTATTAATGTGTTTTATTAACAAGTAATGTATCTATCTATACACATGTATATATATATATGTGTACATATGATATAGCATATATTTTGCTTGCATATAAGTAAATGCAGTTCTTGTTCATTTAACAGTGATACTCAGTGATAGACATACATTACTAGTAACACTATAATTATACCGTTCCAGTCTTTGGGCCACGTGCTAACTGCGCCACACCACTCATTCTCCTTTCGTTTTGTAGTGCCCTTAGAATGTTAGCATATACTTTAGTGCAATTAGCAAACAATGTGAAGCTGGTTTACCTATAAAACAAAACCAAAAAATTTACAGCGATAGTATTAGTACAGCTGATAGGGTCTATGTTCTCCAGGGTACTATCGGAGGGTACTCTGGGTACGGTTTGATATATTGGAAAGTACCTCGGGGTACTATACAATGTCACTGCATACCCTGCATTGTCCCACCGCGGTACCCTGACTTTATCGGACGTATTTCTGATGTTGTAAAACTAAAATATAAAAGCTAGCTCTTTGTTAAAAAAAAAGGAAAAAGAAAAATATATTGTCAAACATATAGCATACATTTTTATTGGATTGCGATGTTTTGAGGTTTCTTCTATGTGATGTAGTAACTTGACAGAGTGTATGTATTACAACATCAGTTGGCTGAAAGTCAGGGTACGGTGGGAAAATGCAGGGTACACAGCGACATATCGTATAGTACCCCGAGGTACTTTTCGATATATTGAACCGTACCCAGGGTACCCTCCGATATTACTCTGGGGGACATAGACTCTATCAGCATTAGTACACCGACACCATCTTACTCTTAGGCAAGAGATGATTCTAATTCATGTAATACTACTACTAGATAACATAACATCATAAACATGCACTAAAGGAGGCAATACGATTTCTACTATTTTCTAAAGAGTAACAGTTTGCAGAACCACAAGTCAAATGCGATCACACTGTCACTGTACCACGTTTCATGAACTGAGACATTGCAATTTGCATATTTAGAAGGCGTGTATTTAAATATTTCAGCGTACAGTTTACTGTTTGACACCGACTCTAACAGAGATGTACCTAACAAAATCTAGAAGTTAGAAGGTTGAATCTGTTACTTAATTTCATTATTTCAAAATTGAGCGAGTGTCTTATTCAATCTGACAATCATTTCATTGACATTGTCATATGATGATAGCCTGATACTGATAGCAGATGAGATAGTAGTCCGCAAATGCAGACGTTATAACTCCGCTTTGGTAATGTGAGGGTGCGGGTTTATCACCCCATTACTGGAGTCTGCGTCGGCTCGGACTAATGAGATAGGTACTCATGACATGACTAATGACTATGTCTATGATTCATTGATTCAATCATTTACACAACAGTAAATATAACGTGAGAACCTTTGGTAATATAGTCACTTAGACTTGTGGAATTGCGACGTTTTAATTAATAACTACTTACTTATTAGTAATAGTAGATCCAGTAAATACAAGAATCAGTTCGGATGGTTGGCAAAAATGTAAACATACAATCGTCTGCTCGCGCAACAACAATGTTACAGCACCACCTATCGGCGTAAAAGTGTTTATCGTAAAAAAACATTATTTATTTAGATTACGACACATATATAATTTATAATCATCACAGTGCATTTTCTACCCATGTCAATAAAGCATTCGAAGGGTCCGGCATTACGTATGACAAATCTAGTTTGACCATTACGTTGGCGATAGCGGACCGGAAGTTTACATCTGCCGTGCCGGATGTTCATAAACTGACGTGGCGTTCATCGGCTGTGATCGGCTACTATCTCTCATCATGGCGTACCAAACGTTTCAGCAAGAATACATGAATATGCCACCTATAACGCGGGCGTACACAACGGCGTGTGTATTAACTACGGTGGCAGTCGTAAGTATTTTTCTCAAATCAAGTTCAATTACAGTCATTTACTGACAATGTCAGTGAATGCAAACGATCAACGATTTCAGTAATTAAATTTAAAATTATATTAAAATTACGCACGTGTTCATCTGCTCCAGATGGCAATAATTTGGCCAGAGGCTCAAACCTTCTAACCTCTACTACAATCTCACTGCACTGCTGCGCATACTCAGTCATTGTTGCTTTCTGCACAGGTAATATTATTGCCAATATTGGCAGCATATACAGCCACACGCGTGTACGTGTCGTTACCATCCAGCCACACGAACTACACATGCACACACACATACACATTGCGCGCATACACAAGTAGCTGGATGGAGGCGGAGTACATTGTACACACATGATATACACGTACAAGTACATGACATGCACGCAGTGCATATACACCGGCTACGGAATCCGGGAAGAGTCGCGTACGGGACAGAGACACTGCACTGCACTCGTAATTTAGACGTTTAAAACAGATAAATACATATGTCTTAGATCTACAGCCCCTGAACAAGATCAACATGAACCTGATCTGAATATTAAATTGCTGTGGCTGTATCCGCACCATACTGGAGTCGCTATAGACACGCGTGTGGCTGGATGGTAAAGACACGCGTGTGGCTGGATGGTAAAGACACGCGTGTGGCTGGATGGTAAAGACACGCGTGTGGATGGATGGTAAAGACATGCGTGTGGCTGGATGGTAAAGACACGCGGGTGGCTGGTTGGTAAAGACACGCGTGTGGCTGGATGGTAAATACACGCGTGTGGCTGGATGGCAAAGACACGCGTGTGGCTGGATGGCAAAGACACGCGTGTGGCTGGATGGCAAAGACATGCCTGTGGCTGGATGGCAAAGACATGCGTGTGGCTGGATGGTAAAGACACGCGTGTGGCTGTATACACTGCCAATATTATAATACCTGTGCGTGTACCTCTTCCTCGAGTCTATGGCTTGGAGAATGGATATCGGGGCCCGTACAATATGTGTGTAATTGTAAACGCTATCAATCACTAACAGCAGGAACATATGTATGGGAGTGAGTGAGTGTGAGCGAGAGAGAAAGAGAAAGAGATGGGTTTTTGCTAAGAGTAACAATACTAAATAAATGCCAAACCTAGAACAACAGTGACTGGCCGTAATGACGATAACAATGGATTTTGCAAAAATCTAGTTATCATTGCATGGTTTACAAAGAGCTGTTGACTTACATGATGACGATATCAGACGTCACATCAGAAGCAAGTGTAGTACGTACAGCGACCTAAATATTAAGAATCCCTTCTGTTTTCCATTGACTTGATCAGGCAATATAGTCACTGATATAGAAAATGGTTGACACTTCATATGTAGCCTGGATTCATAGACATAAGTATATGTTTATATTTTTATGTAACACCAGTTATGACTGTGCACAGTCACAGGTGCTTGTGGCAAAAATTATCTTTGCCTTCTATACATATGATAGAATACAGACCATATCATGGTCCTTCATTTCTGCTGAATAAACATCACCAATATGTGGTATTTTAGTATCTTTTTATATATACGTTTCCACAAGATGAATGGAAAACGTGTGGGGACAAGCTAAATTAGGGTTTTCCTAGTTTGGCTGACTAAAAACTATCATAGAACCACATGGCAACTCAATGTAAAGATGCGATAAAAAGTTTCGGCCTTGCTGCATTCTATCTGACATTCCCCCTGAGTGAAGATTGTAAATACAAATGAATAAGGCAGAAAAAGGAAATTATATATGTAACATTTTTGTAAAGAGTAGTCGTAATTGGTATTTTTGAGCATGTATAGGTAGTTCACACTGATTGTTCATTTTTCTATCGTGGTGCTTGTGGAAATTTGTGAAATTGTGGAACGTGCTAATGGATTTTAATGTGGACAGCAATGTTTTTGCTAAAGCAGAGCATGTTAAGGAAGTTTCAAATTATAGTATTAATGTGTTATTGGCTTTTTCTGTCATGTTATAATATAACATATATTGGCAAATTGTTCTTTTGTTGCAGCAACTAGATGTGATCACTCCATTCCAGCTCTATTTCAACCCAGATCTGATCTTCAACCACTTTCAGGTAGGTGAAAACTATAATGAAATAAATATAAAGAGTGATCATTATCTACATATAAAGATGAGTTCTCAATATCACATGCAAAACTTTGTACATTGTGTAAGAAATATCCAGTACTACTACCTAAGTGTACCCTAATAATCAAAATAGCCAGTAAGAAGGAACAAATGTAATTGGTAAGACAATTTTATAAACGTGCACATGTCGAAGCAGCCAAACTAACATTTTATATGTGGATTGAAGTATTATTCTGGTTGTGTTTTCCGGAATATAATATTCTATATAGTTTCTTCCATAACTAAAGAGAGTTGATGTGGTCAGTATAACACGTACAAAATATCCTAATTCATGTCAGTTGTTATTTGCTGAACTATAAGTTATAGTAGCTATAGCTTTACAGCCAATACCAGTTTATTATGGGAAATCAATGGAGAACTGTTGATGTTGGTGAATTATGCTACTATAATGCTATTGTAAAAATTACCCATTAAGGTGGTACTATCGTGAAGAATACTTCAGAAAATATTTCTGACATGAATACTACTTTAGCCGATAGATGGCACCAGGCGGTCATAAGCACATAAACCAATGATGCGCGCAAGTAGAACGGCTGGGGTTTTCAACTTTCTACGTGTAATTTGGGTGATACTCCATTAGGAGTGTTCTTAACTTAATGGTCATAATAACATATATATATATATATATGGTCATGGTCATATATTAGTTTGTGGTTTAATGTCATTTAGGTTAGGGTTAGGGTTAGGATTATTAATCATTAACCATTAATCATTAATGATATCAAAGTTGGGAACACTCCTAATGGAGCGTTAGCCTGTAATTTGGTGCAATATCGTGTAACTGTTTTCGTGATAATCAGTGGTTCAGCTAAGATGGTTTAATCTCATAAATAAAAGGATGGGAGCAGCACTGTAGATGGCACAACATTGAAGCTCTATGTCCTGCCTACTGTGTAGATGTGAAATATCTTGCTATCTGTAGTATGCTATTTACAACTCATTAGTTATGTTAGATTTGTGACACTGAAGATTGTGTTGAGATGCCAAACACAAAAGTCACGCTTGCAGTGTTGCTTTCAACAGTTACCAGCTAGGCTCTGCTATCGTTATTGTATTTTTAAGAGCATATATGCCAATGATGGTGTTTATATAAGCGTGATAAACGAGATATTTTTGGACGAACACCTTCGTTAATTTAACTCAGTCTGCATACTGCCACTTTGATGCCCGACATCAAAGAAAGGGCGTGCAGATGCTCCACGAGAGAGACAGAGAGAGAGAGAGCGAGAGAGAGAGACAGAGAAAAAAAAAGAGAGAGAGAGAGAGAGAGAGACAGAGAGAGAGAGAGCTAGAGAGAGAGATAGAGAGAGCGACAGAGACAGAGACAGAGACACAGAGACAGAGACAGAGACAGAGACAGAGACAGAGAGCTAGAGAGAGAGAGAGAGAGAGACAGAGAGAGAGGGAGGGAGAGCTAGAGCTAGAGAGCGATAGAGAGAGCTAGAGTATGAGGGAGAAGCGGAGAGGGGGAGAGGGAGAGGGGGAGCGCAGTAGCACAGGGCAAGTAAAAATGAAGCGAATCGAAGCAGATTTATTTTTATTTGTTTTGAGATATGTTTTTGCATAAAAATAATTACATTTCGCGCGTTTTTTTCTCGGATTTTTACCGCAGGATTTTATGACTGCATGTAGGTAGATATTTGCCAGTGGGGACGCTATAATCTTGTCATCGTCTTACCCATTAGGGCTTATTTTCTGGATAATCAGCTTTGTCACGAACATTTGGTTAGGAAATAATTGGCAGTAATTGTCAGCGGGATTTATCTGGGGGGCATTTATGTCGAAAGAAATCTAACGCAGCGAATTGGTTATGAGGTAGTATTTATCCGTAAATACATTGAATAAGATTTACATAATATCATACCTGCTAAAATCACGTTATTAGAATTTAGAAGACGCTGAATTTTGCCATAATTTATTATTGAAATTTTTCGCGGTTATGAACAAATGTATCTCCCTGGACGTACGGGCTTCGTATAGCTATCGTATCTTTGCATGAAAGTTTTTCAGACACTAGTTGATATCGACATGATTAAGAGCTCATAATAGAGATTATTCTCTATTATGAGCTCTTGATATGATTGACTCGCATCATGATATGTGGTAGGGGAAAACTTTTGCGCACGTTGAGTAATCAGTGTATAGATGCATTTTCAGGATTCTGTGCGTTCTGTGACAGTTGTTAAACACATTTTGTTTTTCACGGAAGATTTTGTCATATCAAAAACCAGTATTAAAACGTCTAAAAAGGTCAGTGTGAGTGAGTTATGGCGACAGCGGGAGAGTTAAATGACGAGGGCACGAGGTAAGATTGGCAGCCCCTTAAAGTAATCTCATACGGATCGAAATTCCGTTACGGCAGCCTGTTAGTTGTTAGCGAAAAGGTTATGATTCTGGCAATCTGTCATAATAGAATAAAAATGAATAATGTATCCGCGTATAGCGGTCATTGTCTGCCGTTATATCACGCAGTGTATGTGCTGGTCGTGTGTGCGGGCGTGCGTGTGTGTGCGTGCGTGCGTGCGTGAGTGCGTGCGTGCGAGCGTGTGCGTGCGTGCGTGTGTGGCTGCGTGCGTGCGTGCGTGCGTGCGTTTGATTGCGGGATACAGGTATATATATATCGCAGAATTACCTTCGCCTAAGGATATCCGTCAGCGCGCTCACTCACGTGTTAACACGCGCGCGCACACATACACACACACACACACACACACACACACACACACACACACACACACACACACACACACACACACACACACACACACACACACACACACACACACACACACACACACACACACGACACACACACACACACACACACACACACACACAC
>NW_014577910.1:39158-40866 GCF_000485595.1 Priapulus caudatus | reverse complement strand
TGCTGCTATTGCTCCTGCTGCTACTACTACTGCTGCTGCTGCTGCTGCTGCTGCTGCTGCTATTGCTACTGCTGCTACTACTACTGCTGCTGCTGCTGCTGCTGCTGCTGCTGCTATTGCTACTGCTGCTATTGCTGCTGCTGCTGCTGCTGCTGCTGCTATTGCTACTGCTACCGTTGCTACTATTGCTGCTGCTGCTGCTACTGCTGCTGCTACTGCTGCTGCTACTACTGCTACTGCTGCTGCTGCTACTGCTGCTGCTACTGCTGCGTGGTGATTAGGAAGCTACACGAGAGAGTTGCTTTATCGAGACGAAGCTGTCGGATACTCGCAGGGAAGTCCGAATCAAAGGAATTGCCGAGGAAGGATGTATAGAACACTAATCGTGCTTTTCAAGTAAAGTAAATCATTACTATTCCTGGGAATTTCACGCTGGCGAATCTTTTTGTAAGATACTAGGTAAAGGACACGAGTGAGAGAGAGAGAGAGACAGAGAGAAAAAGAGAGGGGCAGAGAGTGAAAGAAAGGGCCAGCGAGAGAGAGAAAGTGTGTGTGTGTGTGTGTGTGCGTGTGTGTGTGTGCGTGCGTGCGTGCGTGTGTGTGCGTGTGTGTGTGTGTTCGTGCGTGCGTGTGTGTGTGTGCGCGCACGTGCGTGCGTGCGTGCGTGCGTGCATGCGTGCGTGCGTGCGTGCATGCGTGCGTGCGTGCGTGCATGCGTGCGTGCGTGCGCGTGTGTGTGTGCGTGCGTGCGTGTGTGTGTGTGAGAGTGAGAGGCGGGAAGCCCGCCTCCGTAGCAGCTCCGCGTGTCATCTAACAAGGCGCAGCGTGAGCGCCCCCAATCAGAATCGCACTCCCCCGCTGACTGATGCCTGCTCAGGCAAGCCTAATCCTCTTGTGTGGCCACGAGCGATATATAGTCTCGTTTGTGGAAAGGTGACTACGACCTTCAGAGGCGGATATAGTCTCCGGGGGTCTTAGAGCCCCCGGAAACCTTAATGAAATGATCTTTAAATCCTCTCGAGCTTTCATTCCCTCCTCCTCCTCCTCCTCCTCCTCCGCTTTCCCCTGGTTCACTTTCGTCGAATTGGCTTCAAAACTAGCTATCGTCACTACCTACCTTCGATCGAATTATAAGAGCGACTCTCTTCGTTATTTTCCTCTGATAAAAAAGCCTGCAAATCACGCGCAAGCAGACTTACTGAGACGCGAGATCGGGGCGGTGAAGAAAAAGAAGGTTGAAAGGCAGAGGCAGAGGAGGGGACGCGAGTTGTCTTCCCTTCTCATTAATCCAGACAGGCAAATTCTGCGCAAATTGGCAAATTGAGGGGATTATTGGTTGGAGCGTTTATAATGGAGTGTATAATAACAAGCATAAGCCTTCGTCTGCGCGGGCTGACTCAGCGCATGCATGCAGGCCGCGCAGCTCTCGCCCATAAATCGCTACTCTTTCCCGTCTATTGCTCGAGATGGGAAATTGATTATGTGGAATTTGCCGATCTTTTCGCTGGCTTTTCATGCGGAGAACCTTAAATTGTCTTCACTCGCGCGCGCGCGCGCGCATGTACGAGAGGGCGCGAGAGAGTGAGAAAGGCGTGAGTGAGTGAGAGAGAGAGAGAGAGAGA
This sequence comes from Priapulus caudatus, assembly GCF_000485595.1. NCBI lineage: Eukaryota > Metazoa > Priapulida > Priapulimorpha > Priapulimorphida > Priapulidae > Priapulus > Priapulus caudatus. The sequence continues at coordinate 39,244 of NW_014577910.1, read as the reverse complement.
GACATAAAGAGAGAGAGAGAGAGAGAGAGAGAGAGAGAGAGAGAGAGAGAGAGAGAGAGAGAGAGAGAGAGAGAGAGAGAGAGAGA
>NW_014577910.1:33910-39135 GCF_000485595.1 Priapulus caudatus | reverse complement strand
AGAGAGACAGAGAGAGAGAGAGAGAGAGAGAGAGAGAGAGAGAGAGAGAGAAAGAGAGAGAGAGTAAGAGGGAGAGAGCGAGGCAGAGATAATGCCACACTTACAGACATATGAAGTGAGGGAGAATGCGAGCGAGCGAGAGAACGAGCGAGAGAGCGCGGGAGGGAGTACAGAGGGGGGGGGGGTAGAGAGAGACAGAGACAGACAGACACAGAGAGAGAGACAGAGAGAGAGAGAGAGAGAGAGAGAGAGAGAGAGAGAGAAATAAAGAGAGAAGCCAATCATATAGAAGAACTAAGGGAACCGCTACTATATTATATCTGCCCTTCCCACTCTACTTCCCCTGCGCGCACATCGCTTAAGTACATATCACGTCATCGGTGTGATTGCATCTCATTGATGCGGTCGGCCGTCGTCATGGCACCGCTCTCACGCCGCTGTCTTGGCTTCCCGGCGCGGCGCTCCGTTTCTTTGTCGATCCAGCGGCGAAATTGCCGTAATTCTGCCGGAGCTTTGTCAAGTCCGTGCGCACTTCTGCGGGAAACGCGCGAGGTGTGTAGTAGAGGGGAGGGAAGCGCACTCACTGCCTTCAGTGTGCTATATATAGTACTATGCTATAGTAATGGCACTGCTTCAGACGTACACCCGTGCATGCGTGTGTGCACGCGGCGGAGAGAGCGGAGGTGGCAGCGTCTGCAGAAACACGCGACGGCAGATGAACAGATGAATAGCTGATCGGTTTGAGGCGGAAGCGTGACCTTGTGTCGAGACGCTGGCTCGTGGCTGTCGCCAGGAGAAATTGGTTTCTTGCGATATTGCTCGCGCGGACAATTTCGTGTCATCGTTCCGAATTTCGCATCATTTGAGCTGGAAATTTCTGGAAGTTTTTACCGTCGCGCCGGAGGAAAGTTTTTAATTGGTTATTGTTGGTACGTGTCGCGTGCCGTATGGCTGAATGGTGATATATGCGCTGTTGGTGGCTGTATATCGTCGTTTTCAGCTGAAAGGTTACGTAATCATTATTGTTGTTTTTTGCTAAAGGGTGTCGTAATCATTGTTTTTGAATAAGTGATGACGTGAGCATTCTTATTGGCTGGATTGTGTGGGATTCATTGTTGTTGGATGGATGGTGACGTAGGTATTGTTTACTGAAAGGTGACGTAAACGTTGATGTTGGCTAAAAGGTGACGTAAGCATTGTTGGCTGAGGCGTGGCGTAAGCGTTATTATTGCCTGAAAGATGACGTAAGGAATATTGCTGTGCGAAGTAGTATCAAATTTATCGTCTGTCCGCGAGGCATGCGGCATCTCATACTGAATACGTCATTACACGATATTTATGCACCCGTCTGTGCGTATGTGGTGAATAATACAAGCTTGCGGGAAACCATTCGTCTGCATGGCAAGCGTATGAGCGAGCTGAGAAGACTGTGTAATGTGTATGGGTGCGGAATCATCGGTGCATGTTACTGCGGAAGCTACAGCTGCTGCTATACTGCTACTAGTACTGCTGCTGCTGCTGATGGTGATGATGATGATGATGATGATGATGATGATGATGATGATGATGATGATTATGCTGCCCTTAATGCTGCTGCCTTTGCTACTGCTGCCTGTTGCAGCTACTACTAATACTGATGCTCCTTCTGCACATATTCGGTATAGATATTATGTTTGCTCGAGTAGTAATTAACATGCATATTCTCATATGTGATCGTATATCGTCGGCCAAGTACACACTCGTGGGCCCGAGTTGCCCAAGCATATCTCAGTGCGTCCATAATAGAAAATTTGCTATTATGTACTCATGATATACACACATATACATATATATATATATATATATAGAGAGAGAGAGAGAGAGAGAGAGAGAGAGAGATAGTTGTAGTGAAGCGAAACATACGCGCCTGTATCATAACAAGGTTGAGGTAGATAAGTGCGTTTTTCGTGATGTATATTCCATGAAAAACACACATCTTAGCTCATTACAAATAAATATAATATCAACTGATAAATGTGCAATTCGCATTTGTGTAAATTGTGTTATTTCATCTTCATCTTAAAGTTATTATAGTTTGTTCGGCTCTCGTAATACGACATACGTACGTACGTACGTACTAGCAACTGCGCGGTATGGTACTATAGCCTCTACTCGCTCCCGTCGCAGACGGCAGCGTCGTGTGTAGTGCGATAGCGCCTTTGCGTGTGGCGACGCGCCGCGTGGCATGATGTGCGTGTGCGGTGCGTGCGCGCGCGCAGACGTGTGTGTGTTGTGTTGTATGTGGTGTGTGTGTGTGTGTGTCGTGTGTGTGTGTGTGTGTGTGTGTTGTGTGTGTGAGTGTGTGTGTGTGCTGTGTGGCTGTGTGCGTGTGTGTGCGCCGTGTTGCCTATTGCGGCCGTTGTTGTTGCTGTCTAGCAATACAGAGGAACGCGATAAGCCACATCAAACGTGGAGTCTAGAACTGGTTTTCCACCGCCAGCGACCACTCAGAAGGCTCGCCTACTGCTACGACGGCACGACGCGCACGAGAGCAAGTGCGGGCCGCGACCCGTCGTAAACGTCAGCTCAAAGACGTTTCATGCACCTGGCACTTGACGTCGTTTCAATATAAAATGATGGTTTAATAATAATAAATACAACTTGTCAGTAAGGACTAGTACATACAGTACAGCCAATAGTCTTAATGTTTGATTTGACTAATAACTTCACTTCAACACCGTTTATATACACCGATGGCAGAGCACAATAGGCCCGCAGGCTCCATCTGTGCATGGCACAGATACACAGTAGTTAGAAGTACTACCTACTACTAACTACTACTACCGTACTACTAGCGCTACTAAGTAGGTCCTACCTACTCACTCCCACTGTGGTAGTACTACTAGCCGTACTACTTCCCTACTACTACCTATAGCTACTCTTAACGCTATCTGTGTAACGACTATTGGCTACACGCAAAGGCGCACGCCATACACGACACGCTTCCTGCGACGGAGTGGAAGGGCTATAGTACCAGTACGGCAGTTGTCAGCTAACCGTACGTAACGTAGCGCAGGCGCGTAGCCAGCTTTCTATGGGGGTTCCGTTTTTTCATGTTGGCAATTATGTCTCGGCAGGGGTCGTGGTAAATGAATTTGTCGCAGGGGGGGTCTAACCGTAAACCGCAAAGTTGCGAGAGCACGCGAAGGGCGGGGTTGGGGCCTCCCGCCAGAAAATTTTTTAAAATTAGACGCCGCTCAGAGTGCGTTTATTCTGCGCGAAGCAAGGGGGGGTCGCGACTCCCTGGACCCCCCTGTACCACGCGCCCTGCTCAAGGCGCGGAAGCGACCAGGCAGAGGGAGCCAAGCGACCGAGCGGCGGGGAGGGTGTGGGAGGGGGGGGTGTTCACTAGTTCAACCTCCTCCGAACGATGGAGATTTTGCAATTATTACACTAAAATGGAGGCGACTGAAGGTGAAATTCTTGCAAAATTTCAATTTTTTTTTTTTTGGCTTGGTGGGGTGGGGGGAACGGGCTCGGGGGGGGGTTCGTTCGAACCCCCCGAACCCCCCTGGCTACGGGCCTGCGTACGTATGCAGTTTAGCGAGAGCCGAACCCCTCTAATAACTTTAAGATGAAGATGAAAATAACAACATTTACACAAAGAATTGCAATTATAGTGATATTATATGTTATATTAATGAGTAAAATGTGTGTTTTTCATGGAATATACATCAGAAAAACGCACTTATCTACGCGATCATAAACCAAAACAACTGGCGTTTGTTCTCTTGTTGACTCCCACTAAGGGGAAGTGACGTCACTCGCGCCCCCACCAATATGTAGCCTCTCGCGCACCGGAGTTTTCGGCAAATGAATTGTGGAATGAAAACTGAAAATGAATTTGAAATGAAATGAAAATGAATTTGAAATGAAAATGAAATGAATTGAAAATGAAAATGAAAATGAAAATGAAATGAGAATGAAATGAAAATGAAGAAGAATGAAAAATGAAAATGAAAATGAAAATGAAAATGAATGAAATGGAATGAAAATGAAAATGAAATGGAAATGAAAATGGAATGAAAATGAAAATGAAAATGAATTTGAAATGAAAATGAAAAATGAATTTGAAATGAAAATGAATTTGAAATGAAAATGAAATGAATTTGGAATGAAAATGAATTTGAAATGAAAATGAATTTGAAATAAATAATTGGAATAAAAATATCTGTAGCCATCCGCCACCATACTGTAGAATGTATTATACCTCCCTCCAGTGTACTCCACCTGGTTTTGAGCCCTTTTTCTCTGGTCTCAGTAAACCTTGCTGACTACACAGAACACTCCCGTAGAATTCTACTATATCACTTCTCCCTTCCCCTCCATTTCCTCCTTTCTTCCGTCACTTCCTACCTGCCCGTCACACTTTGTAATCTTGGCTCTCTTTCAGTAAGTACCGCGCGTGACGCGCGTCTAGAATTCCACGACCTCCCTCCTTCCACCTCCCTCCCTCTCTCCCTCGCTTCCTCACTCCTACCTTCATCCTTTCCCTCCTCCCTCTCTCCCTCCTCTCCTCCGCTTCCTTTCATCCCTTCCCCTCCCCGCTCCTCTCTCTCTCTCCTCCTTCTTCACTCCTTCCTTTATCCTTTTTCCCTCTCCCTCCCTGTCTCATCTCTTCCTCCCTCCCTTCCTTCATTCTTTCCCCCTCCTCACTCTCTCCCTTTCTTCCTCTCTCCCTTCCTTCATCCCTCAGCCTTCCCTTCGCTCCGCTCCCCCTCCCTCTCCTCCCTTCCCTGCCTTCCTTCTTATCCCTCCCCCTCCCTCCTCTTTCCCTTCCTTCCTCACTTCCTTCCTTCATCCCTTTCCTCTCCCTCCCTCTCTCCCTCCTTCCTCCTTCCCTTCTCCCATCCCTTCCTTCATCCCTCCCCTTTCCCTCTCGGTGAATTCCGCTGCAGGCCATAGGCGAGATTCTGTAAGAATTCCACCTTATCTTTCCTCCTAATGAAGCCGCGGATTGTATGTGGGTGAAGCCGCACAGCTTCCCCCTCCTCCTCCCTCATCCCTCTTCCTCCTCCTCCTCCTCCCCCCGTCCTCCTTCTCCTCCTGGCTCTTCTCCTCCTCCCCTTCTCCTCCTCCTCTCCTTCTCTCCTCTTTTTCTCCTCCTCTTCTCCTTTCCCGTCCTCGACTCCGCCCTCTCCTCCTCCTCCCTGCTCTCCCCCTCCCCTTCTCCTCCTCCTCTCCTC
>NW_014577910.1:27036-32036 GCF_000485595.1 Priapulus caudatus | reverse complement strand
TTCTGGAGATTTCTTAGGAAAACTTTTATCGTTTTAAACTTTAGCAAAAAAAATTTACAATTTGCGTTGTTCAAGCGCAGTACTGATGTTAACTAGTAACTAAACTAATTATATTATGTAATTAGTACTAATTAATAATTAGTCATCGGGTGCGCGTTCGACCTTGAAGGCTGTTACGAGACTTCGACTAGAGTAGTGAGTTTCGTAGAGAGTAGAGTAGAAAGTAGAGTAGTGAGAGAGTAGAGAGAACGATTACAGCTAATAGTAATATAGCTCGCTGGCTGGCAACTCAGCCGCTTTCACTTTGCTCTCCGTTTTACCTCTACGAAAAGTTTCACGCGAAAGGTTTTACTGCGAAATCCTTTCCATTCATCAAGCGTATCCGCTAATGTGCAAGACAATTCATTATCAGTAATTTAATTTCGCGGTCTGTCTGAATTCGCCGCGACATAATCCGACTTGAGATTTCGACTCGCTATAAAACTACTCATTAGTTTAATTCTGTGTCCGAATTTGCATTTCGGCGAAAAAAGGCGCGAGATACGCGCGTCTTATTGATTTTGTGGCAGCGAGGCTTGATCCGCTTGTGACCATCTTATAGTTATAATATGTCACTGACTCGATACTTCCGTCTGTCTGTCTGCCCGTCTGCCTGCCTGTTTGTTTGGTCTGTCTGTCTGTCTGTCTGTCTGTCTGTTAATTTGAAATGAAAATGAATTTAAAATAAAAATGAATTTGGAATAAAAATATCCGTAGCCATCTCGGCCACCATACTGTAGAATGTATTATACCTCCCTCCAGTGTACTCCACTGGTTTGAGCCCTTTTTCTCTGGTCTCAGTAAACCTTGCTGACTACACAGAAACTCCCGTAGAATTCTACTATATCACTCTCTCCCTTCCCCCTCCATTTCCTCCTTTCTTCCGTCACTTCCTACCTCCCGTCACACTTTGTAAATCTTGCTCTCTTTCAGTAAGTACCCGCGTGACCGCGTCTAGAATTCCACGACCTCCCTCCTTCCACCTCCCTCCCTCTCTCCCTCCCTTCCTCACTCCCTACCTTCATCCCTTTCCCCTCCCTCCCTCTCTCCCTCCCTTCCTCACTCCCTTCCTTCATCCCTTCCCCCTCCCTCCCTCTCTCCCTCCCTTCTTCACTCCCTTCCTTTATCCTTTCCCTCTCCCTCCCTGTCTCCCTCTCTTCCTCCCTCCCTTCCTTCATTCTTTCCCCCTCCCTCCATCTCTCCCTTTCTTCCTCTCTCCCTTCCTTCATCCCTTCCCTTTCCCTCCCTCTCTCCCTCCCTTCCTCCTTCCCTTCCTTCATCCCTTCCCCCTCCCTCCCTCTTTCCCTTCCTTCCTCACTTCCTTCCTTCATCCCTTTCCTCTCCCTCCCTCTCTCCCTCCCTTCCTCCTTCCCTTCCTCCATCCCTTCCTTCATCCCTCCCCCTTTCCCTCTCGGTGAATTCCGCTGCAGGCCATAGGCGAGATTCTGTAGAATTCCACCTTATCTTTCCTCCTAATGAAGCCCGCGGATTGTATGTGGGTGAAGCCTCACAGCTTCCCCCTCCTCCTCCTCATCCTCTTCCTCCTCCTCCTCCTCCCCCCGTCCTCCTTCTCCTCCTCCTCTTCCTCCTCCTCCCCCTTCTCCTCCTCCTCCTCCTTCTCCTCCTCTGTCAACATCAGCAGCAGCAGCAGCTGGGCAACAGTGTCAACATTAGCAGCAGCAGCTGGGCAACAATGTCAACATCAGCAGCAGCACCAGAACAACACAATCACATGGGGCACCACTTATAGTCTGGTTAATTGGACCAAGTGCACATTGCTTGTTCACTATAGTAGTCATTAGATATAGCAGCAAGAGCTGGCAAAATATCTTAATAATGCCTAATGGTAGGTATTATTAGCTCTTGATGGTAATATACAGTTACATTACAGCCAGTCAAAAAATACACGGGGGCTCGGGGCGATTTAGCCCCCGAAATGCCAAAAAGAGCCCCGGAAATGCCAAAAAGAGCCCCCGTAAATTTGCATAGAGTTCAATGCAAACCAAATTTTAGAGTGCTATTTTCATGCACGCGAGCTTGAAAATTAGCCCCCGAAAAATAAATAATTTTTCCCCTGATTACAGCACATATATAGCATTGTGGTGCGCATCAGTTCTCCTGTCGTCATCAGCATCACCTCAGATTCCAAATTCAGATTCCAGATTTCAGATTTCAGATTTCAAATTCCAGATGCTCATACCTGTTATTCCTTCGCGTAGCTTCTGCGCCTACTATTACGCCTAACTCTTCCTTTCATCGAGGAGGAATTACGTAACATAGACGCCAGCGAGGGAGGGTCCTGAAATTAATTTCGTCCGAGTTTGGCGGACTCCATTGTTGAATAACCCTCGACCATGCGATAGTCGTTTACACCATACCTCGGCAATTTCGATTCTATGCATCGGAGTGGTAATGGGTTGGCTACAATTGATGTATAAGTGATGAGAACAACGGGTTGCTCAGCCCGCGCAATGTGTGTGTAGTGGCCTCTAGCAGCACTCATGCACACACTACTATAGCACTTGTACTGCGTGTGTGCGCGCGTAGGAAAAAAAACTGCTAATTTGATTCGGTAGAATTACAGCATTAGTTAGCAATACAAGCGTCTAAATTGCTACATAATTGAGCACCGTCGCGCAATTTTTTAATGAGCGGCAAATAATGAAACTTCCTTTCATAAATTATACTCGGATATTTTTCGTGTGCGCTCTTAGCTTCCACCATTACCTTCTCGCTTCCTCTCCCTCTCCGCCCTCCTCTTTTCCACGTCTATCTTCCACTATCCTTTCATTTGCACTGAGACTCTCCCTCTCCATCTTCTTTTCCCTCTCGTTTCCTCCCACAATAATGTGTGTGTGTATGTGTGTGTGTGTGTGTGTGCGTGCATGCGTGCGTGCGCGCGCGTGTGTGTGTGTGTGTTTTGTGCGTGTGTATATGTGCGTGTTCTTTTGTCGTCCGTATTCATGGCAACGCGCGAATTGTGTGACTCATTGATTATCTATAACGCATTGTATTTGTTTTTGATTATTTGATTCTTTTCCAATGTCTGCTGACCTGATGAAGAGATGTAATCTCGAAAGCTTGTCAATTAAACTTTAAACACCCTTATTCTATACCTAGACTTTGTTTTTATATATATATATATATAATCGTATAAAAATCTTCTTAGGATGTAATACAGGTATCGAGCGGTAATTAAGGGCGTGCAACTAAATTGGTAACTTAGGTGGAGACGGAAAACCGGAAGCGGAAACCTATTTCCTCTGGATTTATGCTCGGTCAAAAAGAACCCGCAGAATTCGACTGACCAATCGCCGAACATTTCTAACCCTGAGCTGAAATGTTCCCGGGTTCCGAGCGAAAGCTTTTACGGAATCCCGTTGATGAAAGCTAGAGGAATGATCATGGCTTCCTCTCGTGACTAACCACTTCCCAGCTTGTTAGAGAAACAAGTGGGGGTTGGAGAGAGAGGGGAGGGGGGAGAAAGAGAAAGCGAAAGAAGAGGAAGAGAGAGAGAAAAAGAGAGAAAGAGTGGGAGAGAAAGAACGAAGAAATGCACGAGGAAGAGAAAGGGAAGGCATCGTGGGATCCCTCCGTGTAGATTAAAGGATGACGGAGTGCGTGGGCGAGAGGGTTGACAGATGTAGGGGTGAATGATGAAAGAATTTGCGGATGAAGAAATGCGAAGGGAAAAGAACAAGTATATGAATGAGAGACAGGCGTGCATATATAACAGACGCGCTGCGGTTTCGCTGCTCTCCCATTCCTATTACCATTTCAGATTTCGATCAGTTCCGTTTTGATGCAGTAGCGACGAAGCGCCGATAATAACCGAAATACATTATTTTAATGCCCGTGATTGGAATTTTCCCGGGGGGTAATTTCGGAACCATCGTCTGGGCACAGCTTCCGCGCGCGCATGCGCAGACGCGCGCGCGCGGCTCGCCGATTCATTACGCTCCGATTTATATGCGAAACGACTTTGACGGCGATATTATTTTCCATTTCGAAATTTTCGATTAGGAATTGTAACCACTGAATCGCGTTCACTCGCGCGTTAATATAACATTGGCATCGCATATATCTGAGCTGAGACTGCAAACAGGTGCCAAGCAATAACGTCGCGCTGACGGTGTTGCGGTGATTCACTGCCGATAATTATGAATACGAGAACAGCTCGTTCAGGTATCTCAACAGCAGCAGCAGCAGCAGTAACAGCAGCCGTAGCAGCAGCAGCAGCATCAGCAGCAGCAGCAGCTGCTGCAGCCGTAGTAGCATGCAGCAGTAGTAACAGCAGTTGCAGCAGTAGCAGCAGTAGCAGCAGAAGCAATAGCAGCAGCAGCAGCAGCAGCAGCAGTAACAGCAGCAGTAACAGCAGCAGTAACAGCATCAGCAGCAGCAGCAGCAGCAGCAGCAGCCGTAGTAGCCGCTGTAGTAACAGCAGCTGTAGTAACAGCAGCTGTAGTAGCAACAGTAGTAGTACTTTAGTAGCAGTAGCAGCGGTATCAGTAACAGCAGCCGTAGTAGCAGAAGCAGTAGTATAGCAGCAGCAGCAGTAGTAACAGCAGCAGTAGCAGCAGCAGCAGTAGTGGCAGCAGCAGTAGTAACAACAACAGTAGTAACAACAGCAGTAGTAGCAGCAGCAGTAGTAGCAATAGCAGTAGTAGCAGCAGCAGTAGTAACAGCAGCAGTAGTATCAGCAGCAGTAGACTAGTAGCAGCAGCAGCAGTAGTAGCAGCAGCAGCAGTAGTAACAACAGCAGTAGTAGCAGCAGCAGTAGTAGCAGCAGTAACAGCAGCAACAGCGTTGGCAGCCGCCGCTAAGCAACAGTAATACCAACACCAGAAACAGTAGCAGCAGCAGCTGGGCAACAGTGTCAACATCAGCAGCAGCAGCTGGGCAACAGTGTCAACATCAGCAGCAGCAGCTGGGCAACAGTGTCAACATCAGCAGCAGCAGCT
>NW_014577910.1:20429-24521 GCF_000485595.1 Priapulus caudatus | reverse complement strand
AGAGAGAGAGAGAGAGAGAGAGAGAGAGAGAGAGAGAGAGAGAGAGAGAGAGAGAGAGAGAGAGACCCATGCACCGACTGCGCCCATATCAGGGGCCTATCATCTGCTAAAACCTTACAGGCTGAAACCGAAGGGCGAAGTCGTGGAGGAAAGGGGGAAGGGGGAGAAGGGGTGAATGAGGAGGGGGAGAGGGGGTGAATGATGAATCTCCATTCACGTCGATAATTGGCGGCTGTCTCGCACAGGTATATGATGTACCGTCGCGCACAGGTACACATTACGCTATACAGGTATGCACATTGTGCAGGTATGCAGTGTGCAGGCTGAATTACCGTGATCGATTTCCACGTAGTCAGGCGCTCAGGTAAATGAGACATTGTTGCTCGGGTTGAGATGCTGAGAGACACGCGCGCGTGTATGTGTGTATCGTGTATCGCCTATTCATATATGTATAGCCGGTCGGTCGTAGAGCTGGCTGGATCAGAGCGTGCTGCTGCTGCACGCACGTGTATTATACACACGTGCACGCGTGTTTGTATCGATTCCGTCCGATCGCATTCAGCATCCGCTATTTTTGCGAGGGATACTTTTGTAGCACAATGCGTATATCGCCGCTGGCGTGCAGCGCTAGAAGTGATTTCGCTTTTTGTTGTGTTTTCGTTATCTAAAATCGACGTTTAATATGTTTCGGTTCGGCGAAAAAGGTTAAACGCATCGATGGCGGCGGGATCTCGCGAGCGCGAGATCCGAAAACGAGATTCCTTCGCTTAATTGGCCGGCTTTCTATAAAGGTTTGCGATGTGACCCGTTTGCACAGAGCGTCTGGCTTTATATATAGCGTAAAAGAAGCACTGGGAATCGTATGTATCGTAAGCATATAGGGGGATTTACATATCCGATAGAGCTAATCCACGATTTCAAAGGCAGTGCCAAGCATTATACACGCTCGGGAATGTCACACGCATGCAAGCAAGAACGCTCATGTACTCGTGTACGCACTCGTGAGCGCACAAAGATGCGTTCACACTTATGGATGTCTCTCCTCATTTAATATTCCAGCCGGTAAATGTAAATTTACTTAAGGGTGTCATACGAACTCACGTAGGCACACGCAAACACGCATGCGCATACATACACAGACACACACACACACGTACGCACGCACGCACGCACGTACATATACGCATAACATACCGAATACCAAGGTCTTTTGTTAAAAGGCAAAAGCTTTTGTATACACTCTAAATGAATTTGACGTTCATCAGTGTTAATATAAAATGAGCAAAGACGTCCATATGTTGCCTATATGTGTTTTTGTGTGTGCTGGAGTCAGACATGCTTCTATATGTATGCTGCAGCCACATGATATATATATATATATATATAGATATATAAACTTTGACTGACGGTTGCTTAATTGTGTATTTTGATGGCATTCATTGTGTACATTGTTAGTGACAATTTGCGTCTCGGTAATATAGAAACGTAAATTTCAGAGCGTCGGATGGGAAAAAAAACATCTCGTATAATCGCACAGGTGTGGCTAATAATCTTGTGTATGGAAACATATGAGCTATTCACGTTCGTAAACATGTTTGATGCGTGGCATTGGGCCTATGCAAATAATAATTGCTTTTAGTATTCAGTTATGGGAGCCAAGCACGTTGGATGTGTTGTGTCATACATTTCAATATCGTTTTTAGACAGAGCACACTTTCTATAGGCAAACTGTGCATATTGTAAGTAATACTATATATATAGAAGCTGAATACGTTTCATTATTTCGATATTTACAAGTAACTCTGTAGTATGGTGGCCGAGATGGCTACGGATATTTTTATTCCAAATTCATTTTTATTTCAAATTCATTTTCATTTCAAATTCATTTTCATTCCAAATTCATTTTCATTTTCATTTTCATTTTCATTTTCATTTTCATTTTCATTTTCATTTTCATTCTCATTTTCATTTTCATTCTCATTCTCATTCTCATTTTGATTTCCAATTTTCATTTTCATTTCATTATTAATTTTCATTTCATCATTTTCATTCACAATTCATTTTCATTTTCATTTCAAATTCATTCATTTTCCATTCGCAAATTCATTTGCGAAACTCGCGTGGCCGAGATGGCTACGGATAATTGGGGGGCGGAGTGACGTCACTTCCGCCTAGTGGGGCAGGGTCACAAGAGAACAACCAGTTGTTTTGGTTTATGATCGGAGATAAAACCTGTAGATCACAGGCCGGTTCCGGTCACGCTTCACATACACTTCACCGCCTGTACCGCTTGCTTGCTTCAGCTGTCGCATTGCGAAACAGGCGCGAAATCGTTTGCGCGCCCAATCAGGAGGCTGTAACGCGGCCAATCAGTCCAATCAGCGAGCAGCTTTTGCGCTTACGTCATTTCTCCAGTTATTCAAGTTGCCTGATCGATAACGCGAGGCCTTTGCGAAACGCCAGGGTGAGCTGGCGTACAGAGCGGTAGATAGTGTAGTGAAGCGAAACAACCCGCCTGTATCACTATCAGTTTAGGTAGATAAGTAGCGTTTTCTGATGTATTTCCATGAAAAACAACATTTAACTCATTAATATAACATTTAAATTCACTATTAAAATTGCATTCTTTGGTGTAGAATGTGTTTATTTTCATCTTTCATCTTAAAGTTAATTCAGAGGGGTTCGGACTCTGCGTAATACGACATAGACGTACGTACGTAGCGTACTGACAAAGCTGCCGTAACTGGTACTATAGCCCTTCGCTGCCCGTCGCAGGAGCGTGTGTGTCGTGCGTTGCGCACTTTGCGTGTGGCGCGGCCCGCGTGCAATGCGTGCGTGCGTGCGCGAGCGCGCAGTCGTGTGTGTGTGTGTGTGTTATGTGTGTGTGTGTCGTGTGTGTGTGTGTGTGTGTGTGTGTGTGTGTGTGTGTGTGTGTGTGTGTGTCGTGCGTGTGCTGTGTGCGTGTGTGCGCGCGCCGTGGGCCAATAGCGCGTTGTGTTGCTGTTCAGCAACACGAAGGACCAGCGATAACCACATCACAACGGAGCTCTAGAACTGGTTCCCATCGCCAGCCACACTCAAAAGCTCGCTATGCTGACCTGGGGCGCGAGCACCGACCGCACGAGAGCAGTGGGTGCCGCGAACCCGTCTAACGTCAGCTCAAGACGTTTCATCACAGCACTTGGACCGTTCAAATAATAAAATGAATGGTTAATATAATAATAAATACATTGTCAGTTAGGACTAGTACTACAGTACCGGCAATAGTCTTAATGTTTCGATTTGACTAATAACTCACTTCAACACCGTTAAATAGCCCGATCGAACATGCATAGCCCGCACGCCATTGTGGGCATGCACAGATTACACAAGTAGGTTAGAAGTAACTACAACTATCACGCTACTACTACCTACTAAACTACCTACTAGTATAACTACTAATGCCTACTGTGTAGTACTTATACCATACTACCTACGCTACTACCTATATCTAACTCTCCCTACTGTGTAACGACTATTAGCTACACGCAAGGCGCACGGCACACAGCACTACGCTCCTGCGACGGAGCGAAGGCTATAGTACCAGTACGCGCAGTTGTCCAGTATACGTACGTACGTCGCCAGGCCCCGTAGCCTGCTTTTCTATTGGGGGGTCTTTTTGTTCAATGTGTCGCAAATTTGCTCGGCAGGGCGTGTACGAATTTGAGCCATGGGGGGTCTAGAACCGTAACCCAAGTTGCGAGCACTGCGAAGCCGAGGGGGGTCTGGGGGCCGCTCCCCAGAAATTTTTTAAATTTAGACCCCCTCAGTATGCGTTTCTTGCGGCGAGCAAGGGGGGTTCCGGACTCCCTGGACCCCCACTGTACACGCCCCCCCTGGGGCTTTCAGGCGCTGAAGCGACCCATCGAGGGAGCCAACGACGCCGAGCGGGGGGAGGGTGCCTGGGAGGGGGGTGTTCACTGTTCACCCTCCCGCACGATGGAGATTTTGGCAAATTATTACACCCAAAATGGAGCGACCTGAAGGTGAAATTCTTGCAAAGATTTTCAATTTTTTTTTTTTTGCTTGGTCGGGGTGGGGGGGGAACCGCGA
>NW_014577910.1:14964-17804 GCF_000485595.1 Priapulus caudatus | reverse complement strand
GAGAGAGAGAGACAGAGAGAAGAGGGGAGGAGAGAGAGAGAATGCGCGAAGACAGAACAAGAGAGGTTAGTAGGGAGACAGGAAGAAAGTAGGGAAAGCGAGAGAGAGAGAGAGAGAGAGAGAGAGAGAGAGAGAGAGAGAGAGAGAGGAGAGGAGAAGAGAGAGAGGAGAGAGAGAGAGAGAGAGAGAGAGAGAGAGAGATGCGAAGACAGAACAGAGAGAGTTAGTAGGGAGACAGGAAGAAAGTAGGGAAAGCGAGAGAGAGAGAGCGAGGGAGATAGAGAGAGAGAGAGAGAGAGAGAGAGAGAGAGAGAGAGAGAGGAGATTGCGTGCGTGCGTGCGTGCGTGCGTGCGTGCGTGCGTGCGAGCGTGCGTGCGTGCGTGCAGGTGTGATGGAATGTCCGCCGCTACGTCTGCGAAAATCCGATTAAGGTTTTTGTAATGTCAGGTGAATTTTGGGGGGAAAATTCGATGCTTGCGGAGATGAAACGATCCTTGTTGCGTGAAAGGTCGCGGTTAACCACCACTTGCTATAAAACTCCGTGTAGCCTAAGGCTAAGGTCACCTTCGGAGCTTATCACGCCGTCTCTTCCCTTTTGAGGAGAGTAAAGTATGGAGAGTAAGAGAGTAAGAGTAAGAGAGTAAGCGAATAAGAGAGTAAGAGTAAGAGAGTAAGAGTAAGTTGAGGAGAGTAAGGATGAGACAAGTAACGTGTGCATAACGTTTCTAATTGGCTTAGTTCTAGTCATGTGTCTGAAAATTATACAGCGTGATTGGCTAGACGATTCACGTGATGATTATCGACTGATGATTTACGTTGCCTCTTTAGAATATATATTATATTGATATGAATAATACTGGTAATATTTAACTTTTGAGTGGACCAATTATTTATTAGTGTAAATCCATAAAAATAATACAAAATCGTTTTCTAACTAGAAATAAAAGAAATACAAACCGCTTCACTGATTGGTTCGTCATTAAGCAGCATTCACCCGACGAAAGGCTGTCAGAAATGTTCGTAGACACTACCAGATCATGATTACCACATAAAAATAATGCTCCAAAAACGCCAAGTTTAGCACAAACTTGTGAAGTGAAGAATGTAGTTCGGAAATGGAAACAAATCGTCATGACCGTTCGTTCAAAATTGCTTTTGCTTGAGCTCAGGCAGCATAACAACAGTATATACATATAGTATAGGAGAGTAGTTTTGTACATCAACGTAATAACCCGAGTTTATAAAAAAAACAAAAACATAATAATCCAGCTTTGATAAAATAATAACCTCTCGTTCAAATTTACGTTGATTAATAGATATTAGCAAAATTATAGGAATTTCGGCTTAATTACGTACTATATATTGCATGCCCTAACGACGCACATATTTTTACGCATAGAAGTTGAGGCACTCGGAGCTGCTATGTCAATATTACTTCGCGTCAAAGCGTGGGACGCATTCACCGATGTAAACATCGGAACGCAAGTTTCGAACAAGGACGCCTTTGTGTTGCATCCACCTAGGCTTAGATACAAATATCTCGAAAAATGGCCTAAATATCCTTCCGGAATATCTCCAAAAAATCTCTAAATATCTCAATTTTTTTTCTAAATATCCCCAAATTTCTTCTAAATATCTCAGTAATTTCAACGTAATGTCTTTTAAACAATATTTCAATTTGGTGCGAAAAACATCGGCAATACAGAATTAATATTTAAATAAATTTATAAAAAAATGTAAACATAATCCTTAATTTAAAAAATTTATACAGAAAAAGACAAACTCATTCTTACAAACTCCTTAATATTTGAGAAAAATTGCGTTTAATTTTTCTAAATATCCTAGAACTATTTTCTAAAATATCCAGAATTTTCTAAAATATCCCGAAAACTTCTAACATCTCCTAAAAAAGAATATCCGGATATTTGTATCTAAGGGCCTACATCCCCGCCGATCAGAATATGTTAATATGCACAAAACGATTGCACGGAACAAAGTACAGTGCTTCGAGTTTTTTTTCTACAAATGTTGCGGATTTCTACGGAACGCAGCTATAAACGTCTAACAGCTGAATCTGTCTGTCTGTGTAGAAGTGAAAAGACGGCGCAATCAATTCCATACCATCTAGGTCGTTACGCGGGTTGCGGTGTAGCGACGAGATTTCCTGCTGTAGAGGGCGTGTGTCGATCGCTTCGGTCGGATCGTCACGCAGTAGCTAGGACGCACCCGGCTGTTAGATGGCGATATGACTATGACTACCCCTAGGCACTTAGGACTAATTGACTACTAGGCACTTAAAAAAAAAAAAACCCTAACCCTAACCTAACGCTAAACCCTTAACCCTAAACTGCCTAAAAAAAAAAAAATTAAATTAAATTAAAGTGCCTAGTAGTCATATCATATCGCATCTTTCTGTCCTTTGCGTAGCGCGGACACGTTTGAGTGAGATACCGGTGTGTGGTCGCCGCCCCCAGCGAACCACCTCAACACACGGGACGTGAAAATCTGTATTTACGAGGGACGTTGATATTCCCGCGATGATATTTCCGTCGATAACTCAGCATCGACGTCCGGCGAAAACTCCCGCGAGTTTTCGGGCGCCACCTAGGGGTATAAAAATTCCGAGAAATCTCGAAATAATCCGTCACGGTGTTGTTGTTTTTTCGCTGCGAGACAGCGATCCCGAGTTTCAAGACGCGGAGAAAATCGCACTCAGTTCGTCAACTCGGAACCGTTCGATGCCGATTGCAGACTCGGTTTTACATTCCGGATGATGTACATATAGAGATGCTGGTGTCTAGAGTCTAGATTCTAGATTGCCAACGAATAATCAGCTGCT
>NW_014577910.1:9387-14421 GCF_000485595.1 Priapulus caudatus | reverse complement strand
CGTATATATATATATATATATACGTGAGAATTGACAGGCGCGGATGCTTGCGGCGCGCTGCTATGAATCATTATCAATGATTTTTGCTGCGCGCAGGTGAAACAGCCGCGTCTGATTTTTCTCAGGCTGGCTTCCGAAGCCCTTAGCCGCGCGCAGACGTCAGCGTGGCAGCGTCGCCTGGTGAGAACGTACAACGATGCCATACACGGCTGCAGCCAGAATGCCACACGCCTGGTGTTGCCGCCGGCGTACATGTGTGGCATGGTATACATCCACGTGACATATATATGGGCATACGCCCCTCTATACATTGCGCATGGGCAGTAAAGGTTAAGTCAGAGTCACGCCCATGACGTGCCCTACTAGATATCCATGCGCATCATCGCAGCGAAGAGGGGGACGTTTGCTATAGTGGGGGGCGGGGGGCGTGTGTCATGCTACACTGGCTCTATGTGACCTATGATACCTACCTACATCATCATCGTCAGATCAGATCATTAGCTTAATCCTAACGTCACTTTCCCGTGATTGATTTGGCTTTTACCTGGTATTTACGTTCACCTGGCCGACGTCACCGTAATCATGTTATCACCTTCACATGGCTGTTAGCTTCACCTATAGGCGTTACGTTAGATTTTGAACCTGATCATTATCATCGTCATTACCAGACCAGTTACTTTTACCTACGAGCGCTAGGTTCCAATGACTACTGGCTTTGTTTGGCTGTTAACATAATCTAGCCATTTGTATTACCTCACCATTGCATCCATCTATAAGTATTACCAAGAGTAAGATAATAACTTTATCTTACTCTTGGTATTACTTTGCCATTGCACTAATCTGTAAGCTATACATTGTCATTGCATTAATCTGTAAGCTTTACATTGGCATTGCATTAAAGTGATACTAGACTCTAGGATTTTACTGCATAAAACTGTACTTACTGTATATAACAAATCGTCTATACCCACAGGTACTTGTTACCAGATACCTAATTTAATTGTTATAATTAATTATACATCAACGCTACGAAATTTGAACGGCGCCATTGACACCCGCGACCGTGCTGCCACCCTGAAAATGTTGCGCATTTCCCAATATATTTTGCACGTTACAGACCGAGGGCTAATCATAAAGGTGCAATTATATTTATACCTAAATGCTATTTAACCGAACGATGTTCATTTTAGGGCAAATTTATCCATAATATAACTGAAACTATATGTCGTTCATAAGATATTACAATCCTTTTGCTTTTAAATTAATAAATAAGAAACACTCTCGGTCTTTGAGTGGCGCCACCGTAGTTGTAATTAAACTGTAGTCGTTGGTTTTAAAACATAATATTATACAACAATATATATATATATTTGACATAATATCAAACAAAAAATATTTCTAATGGTGATTGAACCATGAAACTTTTTTGTAGCGTAATTTCAACCTAAATTAACTGAAAATAACTCAAGAACCTAGAGTAAAGCATCCCTTTAATCTGTATTAAAGTATTACCTTGATGTCGCTGCATTGATGTATAAGCATTGCCTTACAATTGCATTCGTCTAGAAGCATTGCGTTGCCCTCACCTGTAAGCGTTGGCTTACCTAGCCAGCCTTAGCTATACTTGTCCGCTGACTGCCTCTAGACTGCTAAATTCACTTACAAGTAATAGATTCACATCGCCATTATATTGATCTGGTCGTTAGCTTACGGCAAGCGTTACACTCGCATGTCCGTTGGCTTTACCTGGTCGTTACCGGCAGCATTAACACTTTCCCTCCGTGCATAACGATACCTGAATGGTTTCGTATAGCAGGTGCAGGATGACTGCACACCGGTTAATGCTGCTGCTGCTGTGTGCGGCTAGGTAATGAGCGCATGCTGCATGCATGAAGAGGAGGCGAGGGGAGGGGCTCCACTGGGATCAATTTGCGTCCTAGCAGAAATCTGATTAGAGACCGCGAGACATTATCGCCGCTCCTTTATTGCATGCAAATATCGCTCGCCGGCTTCGTGTAATGAGATTGCCCATTCAATTCCTAGCTCGGTGAGTAATGCTAATTAATCAACTTCTGCAACGCCTCGCTGGTAAGAGCGTCCTCGATCTGCGAGTGAAAGCACCCTGCGTTCTCCTGCCAGCATTAGCTAATATAAGCCTGCCAGCATAGCCTTATAAAGCGCTGCCAGCAGAGGCCTTTATAAAGCCTTGCCAGCATAGCCCTATAAAAGCCTGCCCGCAGCATAGCCTTTATAAAAGCCCTGCCAGCATAGCCTTTACATCGCCTGCCAGCGCATAGCCTTTATAATGCCTGCCAGCATAGCCTGTATAAAGCCCGCCAGGCATAGCTTACATCGCCTGCCAGCACTAGCCTTTATTAAACCCTGCCAGCATAGCCTTATATAACGCCTGCCAGCATTAGCCTTTATAAACCCGCCAGCATAGCCCTATAAAGCCTGCCACATAGCTTTATAGCCTGCCAAGAATCAGCCTTTATTAAAGCCTGCCAGCATAGCCTTTACATCGTCCTGCCGCTCATAGCTTTATAAAGCCCGCAGCATAGCCCTTTACGATCGCCTGCCAGCATAGCCTTTACATCGCCTGCCAGCATAGCCTTGTATATAACGCCCGCCAGCATAGCCTTTATAACTCCTGCAGGCATAGCCTTTATAACGCCACTGCAGCATAGCCTATAAACCCTCGCCAGCTAGCCCCTATACAAGTCCTGCCAGCATAGCCTTTTATAAAGCCTGCCAGCATAGCCCTTTCTTCGCCTGCCATTATAGCCTTTACTTCGCCTGCCGCATTAGCCTTTACTAAACCCTGCCAGCATAGCCTTTATAACGGCCTGCCAGGGCATAGCCTTTATAAACCCTTGCCAGCATAGCCCCTATAAGGCCTGCAGCCATAGCTTTATAAAGCCTGCCAGATAGACCTTTCTTCGCCTGCCAGCATAGGCTTTGACTTCGCCTGCCAGCATAGCCTTATAAACCGCCAGCATAGCCATTTATAAAGCCCGCCAGGGCATAGCCTTTATAAAGCCTGCCACATTAGCTTATAAAGCCTGGCCAGGCGCGGGCGGGTACAGCCATAGCTTTTATACAGCCTGGTGCCAGCATAGCTTTATAAAGCCTGCCAGCATAGCCTTTATAAAAGCCTGCCAGATAGCTTATAAAGCCCGCCAGGCCATAGCCCCTATAAAGCCGCCTGCCAGCTAGCCTTTATTAAGCCTGCCAGCTCCATAGGGGCCTTTTTTAAAGAAATTTTTTTTTTTTTTTTTTTTTTTAAAGCCCCGCACTCGCCATAGCCTTTATAAAGCCTGCAGCATAGCCTATAAAGCCTGCCATGTCATAGCCTATAAGCTGCCAGCATAGCCTTTATTAAGGCCATTGCCAGCATAGCCCCTATTAAGTACCTGCCAGCATAGCCTTTATAAAGACGCCAGGCATAGCCTTTATAAAGCCTGGCAAGCATAGCCTGTTACATCGGACTGCCAGGCATAGCCTTTATAAACCTGCCAGCACTAGCCTTTACTAAGCCTGCCAGCATTAGGCCTTTACCAATCGCCTGCCAGCATAGTGCCTTTATAGAGGCCTGCCTCAGCATGAGCCTTTATAAGCCTCCAGTCATAGCCTTTATAAAGCCTGCCCAGCCATAGCCTTTACTTTCGCTGGCCAGATAGCCTTTACATCGCCTTGCCAGCATAGCCTTTATCAACGCC
This sequence comes from Priapulus caudatus, assembly GCF_000485595.1. Lineage (NCBI taxonomy): Eukaryota > Metazoa > Priapulida > Priapulimorpha > Priapulimorphida > Priapulidae > Priapulus > Priapulus caudatus. Next base: position 10,702 of record NW_014577910.1, on the reverse strand, counting down.
GCCAGCATAGCCCTATAGAAGCCTCGCCAGCATTAGCCTTATAAAGCCTGCCACGCATATTTCTAAAGCCTTGCCAGCATAGCCCTTTATAAAGCCTGCCAGCATAGCCCCTATAAAGCCTGCCAGCACTAGCCTTTATAAAGCCGCCAGATGCCAAGTAATAGCCCCTATCGTCTTACCAGGTAGACGCTGTCACGCAATTTTTAAAACAATGCCGAAAAAAATGTTTGTAAACAAGTAAATTTCACTGGATCCGCGCACGCATCACACACATACACACACGCAGCGCACGCACGGCATGCACGCCACGCTAACGCCGCGACGCAATGCACGCACGCCACGCCACGCCACGCACCCCACGCCACTGCAACGCACGCAAGCAGTACTCCTAGCCAAACCTGCATACACCATTCGCGACCGGGCTTGTAGCATGCAGACACGCGGGCGGCGTCTCCCGCGTGCGGCATGCATGCCATTCAGATCAACCAGAGCCGAGTATTATAGAGATGCCTATATATCTCCGTAGTATATATACGAGAGCAAGTAAAACCACGCGACGACGGGGCGACTATAAAAGGATTGGCATGCGAACGCGCCGGAAAACACTGCGTCTTCGGTGGCGCCTCAAGAGAGACGGCAAATGAAAATCATGACCCACATGTCAAGCAGCGTCAGCAGCGACGATAGAGGCGGCGGCAGCAGCAGCAGGTAGTATGTATAGCAACAAACTCAGCAGACGAGTACAGCTCAGCAAGATCAACAGATAGCAAGCAGTAGCAGCCAGCAGCAGCAACGTCGCAGCAGCAGGCAGCAGCAGCTAGCATACATTTCAGTCGTCATTCATCATCAACATCATACATCCCAAAACCAATCACCAGCAGCAAGCAGCGCTGGGCACGAGGTCTGGAGGCTCGTCGCGCGCTACACAGTCGCGCAAGTCAGTGCTTTCACTAGACATGCCTCCCTCGTTGCACCTCCCCGCCGCCCCCCCCGCCTCCCTCCGNTATGCTGGCAGGCTTTATAAATGCTATGCTGGCAGGCTCTATAAAGGCTATGCTGGCAGGCGATGTAAAGGCTATGCTGGCAGGCTTTATAAAGGCTATGCTGGCAGGCTTTATAAAGGCTATGCTGGCAGTCGATGTAAAGGCTATGCTGGCAGGCTTTATAAAGGCTATGCTGGCGGGCTTTATAAAGGCTATGCTGGCAGGCTTTATAGGGGCTATGCTGGCAGGCTTTATAAAGGCTATGCTGGCAGGCTTTATAGGGGCTATGCTGGCAGGCTTTATAAAGGCTATGCTGGCAGGCTTTATAAAGG
>NW_014577910.1:6884-8085 GCF_000485595.1 Priapulus caudatus | reverse complement strand
CTATGCTGGCAGGCCGAAGTAAAGGCTATGCTGGCAGGCTTTATAAAGGCTATGCTGGCAGGCTTTATAGGGGCTATGCTGGCAGGGTTTATAAAGGCTATGCTGGCAGGCGTTATAAAGGCTATGCTGGCAGGGTTTATAAAGGCTATGCTGGCAGGCGTTATAAAGGCTATGCTGGCAGGCTTTATATAGGCTATGCTGGCAGGAAACGCAGGGTCTTTGACCACTCCAGATCGAGGACCTCTTACCAGCGGAGCGTTGCAGAAGTTGATTAATTAGCAATTACTCACACCCTAGGAATTGAATGCAATCTCATTACACGAAGCCGGCGAGCGATATTTGCATCATAAAGGAGCGCGGATATGTCTCCGGTCTCTAATCAGATTTTCTGCTTAGTGGACGCAAATTGATCGCCAGTGGAGCGTTTTTAAGTCGACCGAGCGTTCGTACGTGCGCGCCGCACGCACCACACACACACACACACACACCACACACACACACACGCATGCAAGCACGCACGCACGCGCGCACACACATATACAAACATATATAATCCCACTAATCATATCAAAGCAAATAAATACGATGAAATTACATACACACGACTGCATACACTAAATACAGGAAAATACACGCAAACTAGCAAATATACACGCAAGCACACACATATACATGCGAACACACGCACACACATACACGCACGTGCGCACGCACAAAAACATACACGCAAGCGCGCGCGTTTGTGTGCGTGCGTGCGTGCATGTGTTCATGCGTGGGTGAGTGCGTGTATGTTTGCGTATTTACTCAATATAATTTGAGTGTGTGTATTGTATTGTGTATTGTAGCTGTTCGCTGTGGGTTTAGCTATTTTGCTGTGCTTTGCGCGGCCTCAAATCAATCTCTAGCAGAAGCGGCAGGAGATGGTGTAGAACGGCGGCGACCTTTATCGTATACTTCGCACATACAATACGCGTGTAGCTTCGTCGATCCTTCGCTGTCTTCTGCTCACTCGCGGTTTCTTGCTACGTGCCGTCTCTCTCTCCCTCTCTTTCTCTCTCTCTCTCTCTCTCTCTCTCTCTCTATCTCTCTCTATCGTAAGTATGTGCGCGCGTATTTGCGTGTATATGTGTGCGCGCATATTGGCGTGCGTAAGTGTGTGCGCGCGTATTTGCGTGTATATGTGTGCGTGCATAATTGCGTG
>NW_014577909.1:131411-134993 GCF_000485595.1 Priapulus caudatus | reverse complement strand
CAATAACAGCACAGAGCAGTTCGCGTTTATCAATGACTCTATATCTAATGGATCACAGACGTGGCTCACCTACCGGCTGATGTAACAACGGCGAACAACCAATCACTGCGCGCTGGCAACAACTGTCCGGGTGTCAGCAGCATGACGACGGAGGCCCACGCTTCAAACAAACCTGAAACATGACAGTGCAGGATCTTAGCTTAGGTTTCTCTTGCCACGGCTAGTAATGATTGTTCGGTACAGGAGAGCTCGGTAGTGCCTGACGCATAGATTCATCGATAGCCACACAATCCCATTTCATCGAGCTTGAGATATCATGGAATGCATACAGCAGTAGGGAAACGAATACTCCAGGTAGACTAAATTCAATTGCGTCTTACGACGTCCTTTTGTTCTTCGTTGTGTACCAGTACTGCGGCGCAGAACTACGACAGCAGCAACGGGAACACAATTGACAACAGTGACTACAGGAGTTACAGCTACGACAGTCCCGACACAAGCTTCTACAGCCGCTACAACAGCACCGTGTGAAACGATTGGATGCAGTCAATCCACTAGTCCTAACTGATGAGCAATCAAAGATAAACAATAACGATTCTGCTAGTGACATTCGACCGACCACGGAGGATGGACTCATCAGACTTCGAACCAGGTGTCACCTATGTACAGGTTGACTTAGCAGACAGTCCAATACCAGTTGACGGATCAATGTTGCGCAACGTAGAACAGTATGGGTGCATACTCGCTGATTGGTGATGTGTGACGAATATCCATCGTAAGTATTCAGGAATATTCCAGGGCCATTGTATGTATAGACTTTTATATGCAATAAATGTCGTACTTAAAGAAGCAGGTAGGATTAGCGAAATCCAATACCAGCTATATTCACGAATGTCATTAACAGTAAGAAAACCAGTCTCTATTATGCAGGGTTTTCAACAGGATACGGAGCTCTACCAATAACAGCACAGAGCATTCGCGTTATCCAATGACTGTAACACTGGTCACAACCGATGGCTCACCTACCGGGGTAACAACGCCGCGAACACAACAACTGGCGCTGGAACAACTGTAGGCAGCACAGTGTGCTTACGGAGCCTCACACCTAAACATGACACTGCGATCATCGGCTTGTTTCTTCTTTGCCAGGTAGTAAGGGATTGTTGCGTCAAAAAGAGCGTGTAGTTGCCTGGGCGATATATTCAGCGATTGCCACACAATCCCATTCATCGAGCCTGAATATCATGGAAACTGCTACACAGTAGGAAACGATATCATAGGCCTAGACTAAATTATTGCGTCTTACGACGTCCTTATTTTCTCGTTGGAGTTACAGTGACTGCGCAGCACTACGACAGCAGCAAACGGGAACACATTGAACAGTGATCAGAGTTTACAGCTACGACAGTCCCGACACAAGCTTCTACAGCCGCTACAACAGCACCGTGTGAAAACGATGTGATGCATGGTCAAGCCACTAGTCCTAACTGCATGCGAGCAAATCACAAATGATAACAATAACGATTCTGCTAGGACATTCGGTACCAACGGGCATGGCTCCATCAGGACTTCGAACCATGGTGTCACCTATGGTACAGGGTTGATTAGCAGACGTCCAATACCAGTTGACGAGATCAATGGTTTGACGCAACGTAGAACATTTATGGTGGCATACTCGCTGATGGTGATGGGTGGACAGAATATCCCATCGTAAGTATCCAGGATAATGCAGTGCCATGTGGATGTATAGACATTTTTATATGCATAAATTGGTACTAAAGAAGCAGCGTAGATTATACATCCAAGTACAGCTATATTCACGAATGTCATTAAGCAAAGTAATAAAACCTGTCTGTTAGAATGCAGGTTTTCAACAAGGAATTTTTGTTTTTTTAAACGGGGGGTGTTAAGCTCTACCAGATACAGCACAGAGCCGATTGGTTTATCAATGACTCTAACAATGCCGTCACAACTCCTGTTCGCTCCCACCTACCGCGTGTTCAACTGGGACACAACATCTACACTGGCGCTGTGAACAACTGTCGTTCAGCGCATTGACGACGCGAGGCCCCTCACAACTACACATGACACTTGCAGATCATCGCTTGTTTCTTTCTTGCCAGGTCGCGAATGATGTTGGTACAAGGCGGTAGTTGGCCGGGACGCCATATATTATCGATTGCACACCACGAATCCCATTCATCGAGTGATATCAGTGGAACTGCCATACACATTAGGAAACGATATCAGGTAGACTAAACTATTGGCTAGCGACGTCCTTATGCTTCTCGTTGTGTTGACAGTGGGGACTGCCCTCCAGCAACTACGACAGCAGCAATGGGAACACAACTGACAACAGTGACTACAGGAGCAACAACAACAGCAACAGCAGCGCAGCCAACTATCGCTGGACCAACTGCAGTTTTTCCAACCACAACAGCGCCACCTACAACAGTTACTGGTACAATTACCGTGCCATCAACAGGAGTTACTACAACAACTGCCGTGCCTACTACGGGCGTTACTGGAACAACAACTTTACCTTCTACCCGGGACTGTCGTAGCTGTAACTCCTAGAGTCGTTATTGTTATCTTTGATTTGCTCATCAGTTAGGACTAGTGGATTGGACATGCCATCAATCGTTTCACACGGTGCTGTTGTAGCGGCTGTAGAAGCTTGTGTTTGGTCGGTCGAATGTCACTAGCCGGAGGATGGACTCCATCAGACTTCGAACCAGGTGTCACCTATGTACAGGTTGACTTAGCAGACAGTCCAATACCAGTTGACGAGATCAACGTTGACGGCAACGTAGAAACATTTATGGTGGCATACTCGCCTGATGGTGATGTGTGGACAGAATATCCCATCGTAAGTATCCCAGGAATAATTCCAGCGCCATTGTATGTATGGGCATTTTATATCATAAATGTGTACATAAAGAAGAAGGTAGATTAGTACATCCAATTACCAAGCTATATTCACGAATGTCATTAACAAAGTAATAAAACCATGTCTCTATAATGCAGGTTTTCAACAAGGATACGGTGTTAGCTCTACCAATAACAGCACAGAGCATTCGCGTTTATCCAATGACTCTAACAATGGTCACAACCGTGGCTCCACCTACCGGTGTAACAACGGGAACAACAACAACTGGCGCTGGAACAACTGTAGTTCCAGCAGCATTGACGACGGAGGCCCCTCAACAACTGAACATGACACTGCAGATCATTGCTTGTTTCTTCTTGCCAGGTAGTAATGATTGTTGGTACAAGAGCGGTAGTTGGCTGACGCATATATTCATCGATTGCCACACAATCCTATTCATCGAGTAAATATCCTGGAACTGCATACACATTAGGAAACGATATCCAGGTAGACTAAATTATTGCGTCTTACGACGTCCTTATTGTTCTCGTTGTGTTACAGTGACTGCTCCAGCAACTACGACAGCAGCAACGGGAACACAATTGACAACAGTGACTACAGGAGTTACAGCTACGACAGTCCCGACACAAGCTTCTACAGCCGCTACAACAGCACCGTGTGAAACGATTGATGGCATGTCCAATCCACTAGTC
>NW_014577909.1:127059-127778 GCF_000485595.1 Priapulus caudatus | reverse complement strand
ACGACTCTGCTAGTGACATTAGACCGACCAACGGAGGATGGACTCCATCAGACTTCGAACCAGGTGTCACCTATGTACAGGTTGACTTAGCAGACAGCCCAATACCAGTTGACGAGATCAACGTTGACGGCAACGTAGAAACATTTATGGTGGCATACTCGCCTGATGGTGATGTGTGGACAGAATATCCCATCGTAAGTATCCCAGGAATAATTCCAGCGCCATTGTATGTATGGGCATTTCGTATCATAAATGTGTACATAAAGAAGAAGGAAGATTAATAGATCCAAATACAAAGCTATATTCACGTGTGACATTAACAAAGTAATGAAACCATATGTCTCTATAATGCAGGTTTTCACCAAGGATACGGTGTTAGCTCTACCAATAACGGCACAGAGCATTCGCGTTTATCCAATGACTCTAACAATGGTCACAACCGTGGCTCCACCTACCGGTGTAACAACGGGAACAACAACAACTGGCGCTGGAACAACTGTAGTTCCAGCAGCATTGACGACGGAGGCACCTCAACAACTAAACATGACACTGCAGATCATCGCTTGTTTCTTCTTGCCAGGTAGTAATGATTGTTGGTACAAGAGCGGTAGTTGCCTGACGCATATATTCATCGATTGCCACACAATCCCATTCATCGAGTGAATATCATGGAACTGCATACACATTAGGAAACGATATCCAGGTAGACTAAATTATTG
>NW_014577909.1:114339-123964 GCF_000485595.1 Priapulus caudatus | reverse complement strand
GCTGTACCAACGACAGGAGGTACGGAAAGAGCAGCTGTACCAACGACAGGAGGTACTGGAACAGCACCTGTACCAACTACAGGAGGAACAGGAACAGCAGCTGCACCAACGACAGGAGGTACTGGAACAGCACCTGTACCAACTACAGGAGGTACTGGAACAGCAGTTGTACTAACTACAGGGGGAACTGGAACAGCAGCTGTACCAACGACAGGAGGTACTGGAACAGCAGCTGTACCAACCACAGGAGGTACCGGAGGAGCACCTGTACCAACTACAGGAGGAACTGGAACAGCAGCTGTATCAACGACAGGAGGTACTGCAACAGCACCTGTACCAACTACAGGAGGTACTGTAACAGCAGCTGCACCAACCACAGGAGGTACTGGAGAAGAAGCTGTACCAACGACAGGAGTTACTGGAACAGCACGTGTACCAACGACAGGAGGTACTGGAACACCACGTGTACCAACGACAGGAGGTACTGGAACACCACGTGTACCAACGACAGGAGGTACTGGAACAGCAGCTGTACCAACGACAAGAGGTACTGGAACAGCAGCTGTACCAACGACAGGCTTTACAGGGACAACAGGAATATCGACAGCAGCAGCTCTACCAACTTCTGAAGTGGCTGGCCCAACAATCCCACCAACTGTAACTTCAAAAACGTCCACTGGAATTCCATCAACTGTTACCACCGCAATAATCTCCACACTAGTACCATGCTCCGGACTCACCTTAGATGTTTTGGATTCTAATGGAAACGTGTTTCTCACAGAAATTTCCGATAGTATTGCTGGCAGCCTGAATGCTAGTTATGTTCTCCTGAATGGCTGGACAGTCCCGAATGAGATTTCAACAGGCGCCTATTTGCAACTCGTTCTCTCAGACACACCTATCGATTTGCTAATGATTAGATGGCACGGAAGTGTAACAACACTCGGAGTTGAAGTCTTTGCCGGCAGCAGCACGACATACACTGGTGTAAGTTTTACGTCGCAGTGTTTCTAACGTTATTACTTAGTGAAGCATGCGTAGATCATTTTTGATCAATCTTCCAGTATGTGATTATAATAAATGTTAAATCTGCTCTTTACATTTCAGATATTCACAAGTAACATCACTTTTTCAGCCGGAACGATGGGTTCCGCAATCACAATAACGTTGCTTAACACAAATGCTACTGGTGGCAGCACTTTATATCTGGATGAAGTAACAGGATGTTTCCCTACAGTAAGTACCACAGCCATTGCTACTACTGCACTGACCGAGGCTGCAACACCTACCTCAACTGGAATCGCAGGCACAGAGGAGATGGTGACAACCACAGCTGTGGCCATGCAAACGACTCCAACAACATTAGTTCCGGCGACAACAAGAGTGCCAACAGGTGGAGTACCAGCTACAACACTGCAACTACCTGCAACTTTGCTGCCACCAGGAGAGGTCTTAGTCACAACTGTTCGGCAAGAAACAGTTTCTGGTGCGATAACGGCTATTTCACTTACTGGAATACCTGGTACAACAGTTATGACAACTACAGGAGGTACTGGAACAGCACCTGTGCAAACGACTGTTTCTACTGGAACACCAGCAGTAGCAACTACAGGAGTTACTGGCACAGCAGCTGCACCAACGACAGGAGGTACTGCAATAGCAGCTGCACCAACGACAGGAGGTACTGGAATAGCGCCTGTGCCAACGACAGGAGGTACTGGAACTGCGCCTGTACCAACGACAGGAGGTACTGGAACAGCAGCTGTACCAACTACAGGAGGTACTGGAACAGCAGCTGTACCAACGACAGGAGTTACTGCCACAGCAGCAGCACCAACGACAGGAGGTACTGGAACAGCACCTGTACCAACGACAGGAGTTACTGCCACAGCAGCAGCACCAACGACAGGCGGTACTGGAACAGCAGCTGTACCAACGAGAGGAGGTACTGGAACAGCAGCTGTTCCAACGACAGGAGGTACTGGAACAACATCTGTACCAACGACAGGAGGTACGGTAACAGCACCTGTTCAAACGCAGCTGTACCAAACGACAGGAGGGAACTGAAACAGCAACCTTTTATCAATCTCAGTGAGACGTACTTGGAACATTGACCAACTATAGGAGGTTACTGGACGGCAGCTGTCCAAACTACAGGAGGTACTGGAAAACAAGGCCGTTTAAACCAACTTACAGGCAGTGGTACTGGAACCAGCAGCCACACCAAAACTACAGGAGGGTACTGAACAGCACCATTATAACCAATACTACAGCAGTTACGGCCACAAGGCACCTGTACCAGAACAACAGGAGGAACTGCCGAAACAAGCAGCTTGTACAATCTACAGGAGTACTGGAAAACAGCAGCTTGTCAAAACTACAGCGATGGGTACTGTAAACAACACCTGTACAACGACAGACGGTACTGGAACCAGGACCTGTACCACTTACAAGAGTACTAGAACATGCAGCTGTACCAAAACTACAGGAGTGTACTGTAACAGGATCTCTTTTTATACCAACTACAGGGAGGTACTGGAAACTGCAGGCTTTTGTACCAAACACGGATGTACTGGCAATAGCAGCCACACAAACGACAGGATTTGGTACTGGAAACAGCAAAGCTTTACCAACTACAGGAGTTTACTGGAACAGCAGCTGCTACCAAACTACAGGAGGTACTGGAACAGCAAGCTGTACCAACGGGACAGGAGGTACTGGAACAGCAGTTTTAACGGACAGGCGGTCTGGAACAGGGACCTGTACCAACGACAAGGGAGAACTGAAACAGCACCTTGCCAAACTTTACAGGATTGTACTGGAACAGCAGCCAGCACAACGGACAGGAGGTACTGGGAACAGGGCAGCTGTACCAACTACAGACGGGTACTGGGGACAGCAAGCTGTACAGAAACAACAGGAAGGAACAGCAGCTGTACCAACGGACAGAAGGTACGGAACAGCAACTGCTAACCAACTACAGGAGGTACTGGAACAGCACCTTTACCAAAACTACGGAGGTTACTTGCAACAGCAGCTGTACCCAATTAACAGGAGGTAGCTGAAACGAGCACCTGCTACAACGACAGGGAGGGTATGCGAACGGACCTGTACCAACTACAGGAGTACTGGAACAGCAGCTGTAACCAACTCAGGAGGCTAACTGCGAACAGACCATATACCAACTAAGGAGGTACTGGAAAACTGCAAGCTGGACCAACTACAGGAGGTTTACTGGCAATAGCAGCCACCCAACGGAACAGGAGGTAACTGGACAGCAGCTGTACCAACACAGGAGTTACTGGAAACAGCAGCGTGTACCAACTACAGGAGGTACTGGAACAGCAAGCTGTTACCAACGGACAGGGAGTTTGGTGCTGGAACAGCAGCTGTACAAACGGACAGGAGGTAACTGCAACAGCAGCTGTACCAACGACAGGCGGTACTGGAACAGGACGTTGTATTATTTACTGAAAACAGCAACCTGCTGACCAAGCTACAGGAGGTACTGGAACAGCAGCAGCTCAACGACAGATGCTGGGTATGGAAGCAGTATTTCTCCTATATTATTTAGGTACTGGAACGGCACCTGTACCACTACAGGAGGAACAGGAACAGCAGCTGCTTTACAACGACAGGAGTACTGGAGACAACAAGCAGCACCAACGACAAAGGAGGTAAATGAACAGCACGTTTACCAACGACAGGAGATATATCTGTACCAACTACATGGACGGTTACTGGAAACAAGCAGCTGTTACCAAAACTACCAGGAGGTCTGCAACAGGGAACCTATACCAAATTACACGATTGGTACTGGAACTGGCAGGCTTGTTACAACTACAGGCAGGTACTTGGCCAATAGTCAGCGTACTATATTGTGGGCACTTGAATCAGGAAGCTTTTACCAACACGAGGTACTGCAATAGCAAGCCACACCAAAGACGACAGGAGGTACTGGAACGCAGCGTACCAACTCTAGGAAGTTACTGGGAACAGCAGCCTGTACCCAACTACAGGAGGTACTGGCAACAGCAGCTGTTACCAACGGACGGAAGCCTACTGGAAACAGCAGCTTGTACCAACGACAGGAGTTGGTACGGAAAAAGCAGCCTGCGTTTACAAAAACGACATGTCCGGGTTTACTTGAACTCAGACCCTGTACCATATCTATCCATGTTAGGAACTGAAATACAGTCATCCTGTACAACGACAGGATTATCTTTGCGAACAACGCCTGTACCAAACTTTATAGGAGGTACATTATTTTTACCAATCTTACAGGAGGTTACTGAAACAGGGCGTGATTTATCAACGTGTAACAGGAGGTTTACTTGATAACTGGCAGCTGTACCCAACTACAGGGTACTTATATTCCAACAACGACCAGGAGGTTACTGAACAGCAGCTGTACAACTTAACAGGGAGTTAAACTGGAACAAGCCAGCTGTTAACAACTTACGCCGGTACTGAAACAAGCAAGCTGCACCAACGAACCAGGAGGTACTTATTGCAGCTTCGACCAAACTACAGAGGTACTGACAGCAGTTGTACTAAATACAGGGAGTACTGGAACAGCCACCTATACCAAACTTACAGGAGGTAACTGCAATAGCAGCAACCCAACGAACAGGAGTGGTATGGAAGACAGGCAGCTGTACAGTACTACAAGGAGTTACTGGAACAGCAGCTGTACCACCTACATGGAGGTACTGGAACAGCAGCTGTTACCACCGACAAGGATTGTACTGGTACAAGCACGCTGTACAACGCGACAGGGAGGGTACTTTGGTAACAGCAAGCTGTACCAACGGGACAGGCGGTACTGGGAACAGGAACCTTGTACAAACGACAGCGAGGAACTGAACAGCAACTTGTACCAACTTACATTTGGTACTGGAACAGCAGCGCACGCAACGACAGGAGCTACTGGGAACAGCAGCTGTACAACTACAGGAAGTACTGGACAGCAGCTGATACACAAAAACAGGAGGACCTGGAACAGCAGCTGTACCATTATATTATATTTATTGGAAACAGCAACTGTACCAACTACAGGATGGTACTGAAAACAGCACCTGTACCAACATTACAGGAGGTACTTGCAACAGCTAGCTGTATCATTACAGGAGCGTAACTGAAAACAGCCCTGTACCAACGGACGGCGTACTGGAACAGGACCTGTACCAAACTCAGGAGTACTGGAAACAGCAGCTGTTACCAACTACAGGATTTTTTTTGGTTACTGGAACAAGGACTATACCAACTACAGAGGGTCTGGAACTTGCCAGCTGTAACCAAACTACAGGAGGTACTCAAAGCAAGCCCACACACGACAGGAGTACTTGAACAGCCAGCTGTACTATTTACAAGGAGTTACTGGAAAGCAGCTAGTACCAAACTACAGAGGTACTGGAAACAGCAGGCCGTACCAACGGACATGGGATATAACTGAACAGCAGCTGTGACCAAGACAGGAGGTACTGGAACAGACAGCTTCTAAACGGGAAGGCGTACTGGACAGGACTTGTTACCTAACGACAGGAGGAACTGAAATTATACTTTACAGGATAGGTACGAAAACAAGCAGCAGCACAACGGGACAGGAGACTGGAAACAGCCAAGCGTTACCAACACGCAGGTACTGAAACAGCCTCCTGTACCAATACAGGAGGAACAGGACAGGCAGCTGTTGTTACAACGGAACAGATGATTGGAACAACAGCTCGTACCAACTACAGGAAGTATGGAACCAGCACCTGTTCCAAACTTACAGGGGGAGTACTGACAGCAGCTTTACCAATAACAGGAGTTACTGGAACCAAAGACCTGTACCAACTACAGGGTACTGGAAAACACACCTGCTTACCAAACGACAGGATTGGTAGCTGGAACACGGCGTTACCAAAAAAGACTATAGAGTGTGGTTACTGGAAACAGCAGCTGTACCAACTACGGGGAGGTACTGGAACAACGGCCGGTACCAAACTACAGCGAGGCTTACTGCGGAACAGCAGGTGTACAACTACATGGAGTGGTTTGGTACTGGTATACGAGCACCGATCGCAACTATCAGATTGGTACTGGAACGGCAGCTGTACTCTTAACTACAGGAGGAACTGGAAACAGCAGCGTACCAACTACAGGAGGTACTGAAGCAGCAGCCTGTACCAACTACAGGAGGTACTAGGACCAGCAGCGTTAACCGAGATTACAGGAAGTTACTTGCCACAGCGGCAGCCCAACGACGAGGTTACTGGAACAGGCCCACTGTACCAAAGACAGGAGTACTGGAAAACAGGACCTGTACCAACTACAGGAGGTATCGTGGAACAGCAGCTGTACCAACTACAGGAGTACTGGAAACAGGAACCTATTACCAACTACAGCAGGGTACTGGATCTGCAACTGTCACCAGCTACAGGAAGGTACTTGCCAATATCCAGCTGACCCAAACTACAGGAGGCACTGGAACAGCAGCTGTTTTACCAACGACAGAGGTCTGGAACTGCATAGCTGCACCACGACAGCGGAGGTACTGGGAACAGCAGCTCGACCAACTTACAGGGGTACTGACAGCCGTTTTCTAATACAGGAGTACTGGACAGCCACCGGGTACCAACGACAGTGAGAACTGGGGAACAGCCACCTGCTTACAACGACAGGGCAGTACTGAACCGTAACCTGTCCGCACGAAGGAGGTACTGTAACAGCAACCTGTAGCAACTACAGGCAGTATGGAGTAGCAACCTGTACAGATACAGGTAGTACTGCCACAGGCAAGCAGCACAAAACGACAACGACAAAGGTAACTGGAACAGCCACTGTACCAACGGGGACAGGAGGTACTGGAAAGCACCCTGTACAACGAACAGGAGGTTACTGGAACAGCAAAGCGTACCAACGACAAGGGTTTACTGGGACTAGCTACCGTACAACGGACGGAGGGAACTGGAACAGCACCTGTACCAACGGACAGCAGTACCTGGAAAACCTACCTGTTACCGGACCGCAGCGGAAGTACGTAACAGCAACCTGTAGGCACTTTACAGCGACGTTACTGGAACAGCAGCGTACCAACTACAGGGAGGCACTGGACAGCAGTCTGTACCAACGACAGGAGGTACTGGCGAACAAGGAGGCTGTTTACCAACGACAGGAAGTAACTGAACAGCAGCTTTGCACCAACTACAGGAGGAACTGAACAGCAGCTGTACCTAACGACAGCAGGTTACTGGAACAGCAGCTGTTACCCAACGACAGGAGTTACTGGAACAGCACCTGTACCGACGGACAGGAGGTACGGTAACATCGCTGTGTACAACTAACAGGAGGACGTAACAGCAGCTGTTGGTACCAACTTACAAGGAGGCACTGGAACAAGCAGCTGTACCAACTAACAGAGGTACTTGCAATAAGCAGCCACCACAACGTCAGGAGTTACGGGAACGCAGGCTGCTTACCAAACGACAGGAGTCTGGAACAAGCCAGTTTGCACAAACGGACAGGAGGTTACTGGAACAGCAGCTCGACCAAACTACAGGAAGTACTGGGAACAGCAGCTTTGCACGCAACGACAGGAGGGTACTGGAACACAAGCTTTTACAACTACAGGAAGGTACTGGAACCAGGCAGCTGTACCAACGACGGGAGGTGGTTACTGACTACATACAGTCTCTGTACAAACGACAGGCGGTACTGGAACAGCAGCTTGCGCCAACTAAGGACGGTACTGGAACAGCAGCTGTTACCAACGACGGGACGGTACTGGAAACAGCAGCTGCCAACGACAGGACCGTACTGTTAACAGCAGCTGCCAACGGACAGGATCTGTACTGGAACAGCAGCTGTACAATGTCGACAGGAGTTATGGAACAGCAGCCGGTACCAACGGACAGGAGGTACTGGAACAGCAGGCTTACCAACGACAGGAGGTACTGGAACGAGCAAGCTGTACCACGACAGGGACGGTACTGAACAGCCACCTGTTACCAACGACAGGAGTTGACTGTGAGATAGCGATTCTATCTGTACCAACGACAGGAGGTACTGCGACAGAAGCGTTACAACGACAGGAGGTACGGAACGGTACTGTTTACCGACGACAGGAGGTATCTGTAACAGGTCGCCTGTACAACTTACAGAGTACTGAACAGCAGCTGTTACCACTACAGGAGCACTGTAACAGCAGCTGTACAAACTACGGGAGCACTGGAACAGCAGCTGTACCAACGACAGGAGGGTACTGGGAACAGGGCAGCTTGCACCAACGACAGGAGGTACTGAACAGCAAGCTCGACTCAACTATATACAGGAGGTAACTGGAACAGCAAGCTGCACTCCAAACGACAGGAGGTACTGGGAACCAGTAGTGTTACCAACTACAGAGTACTGGAACAGGCAGCTGTACCAACTACAGGAGGCAACTGCGAACAGCAGCACTGTACCAACGACCAGGAGGTACTGGAACAGCAGCTGCACCAACGGACAGGAGGTCGGTTACTGGAACAGGCAGGCTTCGGACCAACTTACAAGAAGGTACAGGACTGGAACAGCAGCTGTACCAACGACAGGAGGTACTGGAACAGTACCTGTACCGACGACAGGAGGTACTGTAACATCACCTCTACCAACTACAGGAGGTACTGGAACCGCAGCTGTACCAACTACAGGAGGTACTGGAACAGCAGCTGCACCAACGACAGGCGGTACTGGAACAGCAGCTGTACCAACTACAGGAGGTACTGGAACAGCACCTGTACCAACTACAGGAGGTACTAGAACAGCAGCTGTACCAACTACAGGAGGTACTGGAACAACGCCTGTACCAACTACAGGAGGAACTGGAACAGCAGCTGTACCAACTACAGGAGGGACTGGAACAGCAGCTGTACCAACTACAGGAGGTACTGGAACAGCACCTGTACCAACGACAGGAGGTACTGGAACAACACCTGTACCAAACAAGTCTAGCTGACCATCTACAGAAGGTACTGAACAGCACCTGTAGCCAACCGACAGAGGTACTGGAACAACACGCTGTACCAACTACGAGGAGGAACTGGAACCATCAGCTGTAGCCAAAACTACAGGAGGGACTGGAACAACACTGTAACCAACGACAAGGAGGTACTCGGAACAGCAGCTGTACCAACGACAGAGGTACTGAACAACACGCTGTACCAACGCAAGAGGACGGTATCACCCCTTTCCAAACTACAGAGGTACTGTAACAGCACTGTAACCAACTACAGGAGGTACTGTAACAGGCAACCTGTACCAACGACAGTGTACTGGAACCAACAAGCTGTACCAACAGACAGGAGGTACTGGAACAGCCAGCTGCAGCCCAGACATAGGACTGAACAGCACCTGTACCAACTACAGGAGTACTGGAACACAGCTGTACCAACGACAGCAGGTAACTGGAACAGCATCTGTACCAACGACCCAGGAGGTACGGGAACAGCAGCTGTTACCTAACGACAGAGGTACTGGAAAGCACTAGTACCAACGACAAGGAGGTACTGAACAACACCTGTACCAACGACAGGAAGGTAACGGTAACAGTCACTGATCCAACTAACAGGAGGTACTGAAACAGCACCGGTACCAACGACAGGAG
>NW_014577909.1:113511-114016 GCF_000485595.1 Priapulus caudatus | reverse complement strand
CTGTACCAACGACAGGAGGTACTGGAACAGCAGCTGCACCAACGACAGGAGGTACTGGAACAACACCTGTACCAACGACAGGAGGGACGGTATCAGCCCCTGTACCAACGACAGGAGGTACTGGAACAGCAGCTGCACCAACGACAGGAGGTACTGGAACAGCAGCTCGACCAACTACAGGAGGTACTGGAACAGCAGCTGTACCAACTACAGGAGGTACTGGAACAGCAGCTGCACCAACGACAGGAGGTACTGGAACAGCACCTGTACCAACTACAGGAGGTACTGGAACAGCAGCTGTACCAACTACAGGAGGTACTGGAACAGCAGCTGTACCAACGACAGGAGGTACTGGAACAGCAGCTCGACCAACTACAGGAGGTACTGGAACAACAACTGTACCAACGACAGGAGGTATTGGAACAACAGCTGTACCAACGACAGGCGGTACTGGAACAGCAGCTGCGCCAACTACAGGAGGTACTGGAACAGCACCGGTACCAAC
>NW_014577909.1:109349-112498 GCF_000485595.1 Priapulus caudatus | reverse complement strand
CCAACTACAGGAGGTACTGTAACAGCACCTGTACCAACGACAGGCGGTACTGGAACAACAGCTGTACCAACGACAGGAGGTACTGGAACAGCAGCTGCACCGACGACAGGAGGTACTGGAACAGCACCTGTACCAACTACAGGAGGTACTGGAACAGCAGCTGTACCAACGACAGCAGGTACTGGAACAGCAGCTGTACTAACGGCGTTGGCTGTTCCAGTACCTCCGTAGTTGGAACAGAGGCTGATACCAGTCCGCTCTGTCGTTGGTACAGGTGTTGTCTCCAGTACCTCCTGTCCGTTGGTACAGCTGGTGTTCGCAGTACTCCTGTCGTTGGCTAAAAGCCTTTGTTCCAGTACCTCTGTAGTTGGTTACAGCTGCCTGTCCAGGTACCTCCTGTCTGTTGTGGATGCTGCTGTTCAGGTACCTCCTGTAGTATGGTCGAGCTGCTGTTCGAGTACTCCTGTCGATTGGTGCCAGTGCTGTTCCAGTACATCCTGTTCGTTGGTACAGGTGCTGTTACAGTACCTCTGTTAGTTGGTTACCGGTGCTGCTTCAGTACCTCCTGTAGTTAGGAACAGGTGCCTGGTCTACCGTACCTCCTGTCGTTTGGTAACAGGTGTATGTTCCAGTTACCTCTGTCGTTTGGTAACTGCTGTTCCAGTACCTCCTGTCGTTTTGGTACAGCTGCTGTTCCATACCTTTGCTTTCGTTGTACAGCTGCTGTTCCAGTAACCTCCTTGTATTTGTGCAGCTGCTGTTCCAGTACCTCCTGTCGGTTGGTACAGGGGCCTGATAGCCGTCCTCTGTCGTTGGTACAGGTCGTATGTTCCAGTACTCTGTCGTGTACAGCTGCTGTTCCAGTACCTCCTTGTCCGTTAGGTACACGCTGTTGATTCTAAAGTCCTCCTGTAAGTTGTACAGCTGCTGTTTCCAGTTCCTCCTGTTTTATGGTTTGGCTACAGGTGTTTCAGGACCTCCTGTCGTTGGTACAGGTGCTGATTGTGGCAGTAAACTCCTCGTCGTTGGTACAGGTGCTGCTTCCAGTACCTCCTTTCGATTGGTACAGCTGCTGTTTCAGTACCTCCTGTCGTTGGTACAGCTGCTGTTCCACGTAGCTCCTGTGCTGTTGGTACAGCTGCTGTTCCGTACCATTCTGTCGTTGGTACAGGTTTGGCTGTTACCAGTACCTTCCTGTAGTTGGTACCGGTGCTGTCAGTACCTCCTGTAGTTGCGAACAGGTTGCTGTTTAGCCCGCTACCTCCTGTCGTTTGGTACAAGCGTGTTGTTTCCAGTTACCTCCTGATCGTTGGTACAGCTCCTGTTCCAGTACCTCCTCGTCGTGGCTAACAGCTGTGTTCCCGTACCTCCTGTCGTATGGTACAGCTGCTGTTCCCAGTACCTTGCTGTCGTTGGTAAGCTGTGTTCCAGCTTTACCTTCTGATAGTTGGTACAGGCTGCTGTTTCAGTCCTCCTGTTCGTCGGTGCAGAAGTATGCTGTTCCAGTACCTCCTTGTCGGTTGGTACAAATGTTTGTTCCAGTACCACCTGTTCGTTGCGCTACAAGGTTGCGTGTCTACAGTACCTTCACTGTAGTTGACGTAACGGTTGCTGTTCCAGTACCTCGTAGTTGGAATTAGGGGCTGAATACCGTCCTCCTTTCCGTTGGGTACAGGTTTGTTCCAGTACCTTCCTGTCGTTGTACAGCTGCTGTTCAGTACCTCCTGTCGTTGGTCACAGGTGCTGTTTAACAGTACCTCCTTGTGATTTGATAACCGGTGCCTGTTCCACAGTACCTCCTGTAGTTTGGACAGGTGCTGTTACCGTACTCCTGTCGTTCGGTACGGTGTTGTTCCAGTACCCATCCTGTCGTTGGATACAGCTGCTGCTTCCAGTACTCCTTGTCGTTGGTAGCAGCTTAGCTGTTCCGCGTACCCTCCTGCTCGTTGGANGTACCAACGACAGGAGGTACTGGAACAGCACCTGTACCAACGACAGGAGGTACTGGAACAGCAGCTGTACCAACGACAGGAGGTACTGGAACAGCAGCTGTACCAACGACAGGAGGTACTGGAACAGCAGCTGCACCAACGACAGGAGGTACTGGAACAGCAGCTGTACCAACGACAGCAGGTACTGGAACGGCAGCTGCACCAACGACAGGAGGTACTGGAACAGCAGCTGTAATTCCCTCAACTATTGTGCCTACATCAACTGTGCCAATTACCGGATTTTCGGCTTCAGCTGCCTCTCAACCTTCATCGACGATGCTCTCTACTGTCATTCAACCCTCGTCCATCATGCTGTTGTCGACTCCGCTGCCGACAGTCACCGTGACGCACGTCGTCACCACTGCTTGTCCCCTGGGAATGTACGTCTGCGATAACCAGCTTTGCATCAACGGAAGCCAGCTGTGTGATGGTGTCGATGACTGCGGGGACGGCAGTGACGAGGGATTAGCTCATAATTGTGTCACAAGTAGGTGTCTATAGTGTAGTCGCATTATAGTCATCATATATTTGTGCGCTTTATGTTCTGGCAATTATGTAAGCGTTTGCTGTGTGGTAATTACTCGAACTTTGTGACAGTAATACTCATTGTTATTACCAATAATTGTTTTTCGTTCGTACAGAACTTAATGGCGCCTACTACCGTTGCAACAAAATTTACTAAATTCTTACATTGGCCTATATTGCGTTGTGGCTTTCATCAGTTATAACAATAATATACATGCGTGGTGCGGCCAAGCCTAAAGTGCTCTAGGTGTAACAACACTACGTGCAACCTACTAGGTTCAACCTACTTAGGTGCAATCTACTAAGTGTAACCTACCACGATGCGCAACTACTACTACTGCAACGGCATGCATTTGCTGACAATTTCCGTGTAAGCAGTGGAGATCCTAGTTAAAATCAAGCAGCGGCCGCCATTTTTTTTTGTTGAAGTGCTCAGTGCTCATCTGTTAATTGTTGCAGCTACGCTTGCGCCGACGACGGTCAGCATAGTGATCACGGTCACTCAGCCGGGTAAGGCCTCGATCCCTAGATCTGCTCCTAATAACTATAACCTAATCTCCTAACCCTAACCCTCACCCTATCCCTAACCCTAACCCTAACCCTAACCCTAACCCTAACCCTAACCCTTCCTAA
>NW_014577909.1:103176-109339 GCF_000485595.1 Priapulus caudatus | reverse complement strand
CGACAGGAGGTACTGGGACAGCAGCTGTACCAACTACAGGAGGTACTGGAACAACAGCTGTACTAACTACAGGAGGAACTGGAACAGCAGCTGTACCAACTACAGGAGGTACTGGAACAACAGCTGTACCAACGACAGGAGGTACTGGAACAGCAGCTGTACCAACGACAGGAGGTACTGGAACAACACCTGTACCAACGACAGGAGGTACGGTAACAGCACCTGTTCCAACTACAGGAGGTACTGGAACAGCACCTGTACCAACTACAGGAGGTACTGTAACAGCACCTGTACCAACGACAGGAGGTACTGGAACAACACCTGTACCAACTACAGGAGGAACTGGAACAGCAGCTGTACCAACTACAGGAGGTACTGGAACAACAGCTGTACCAACGACAGGAGGTACTGGAACAGCAGCTGTACCAACGACAGGAGGTACTGGAACAACAGCTGTACCAACGACAGGAGGTACTGGAACAGCACCTGTACCAACTACAGGAGGTACTGGAACAGCACCTGTACCAACAACAGGAGGTACTGGGACAGCAGCTGTACGAACGACAGGAGGTACTGTAACAGCACCTGTACCAACGACAGGAGGTACTGGAACAGCGGCTGTACCAACGACAGGAGGTACTGGAACAGCAGCTGTACCAACGACAGCAGGTACTGGAACGGCAGCTGCACCAACGACAGGAGGTACTGGAACAGCAGCTGTAATTCCCTCAACTATTGTGCCTACATCAACTGTGCCAATTACCGGATTTTCGGCTTCAGCTGCCTCTCAACCTTCATCGACGATGCTCTCTACTGTCATTCAACCCTCGTCCATCATGCTGTTGTCGACTCCGCTGCCGACAGTCACCGTGACGCACGTCGTCACCACTGCTTGTCCCCTGGGAATGTACGTCTGCGATAACCAGCTTTGCATCAACGGAAGCCAGCTGTGTGATGGTGTCGATGACTGCGGGGACGGCAGTGACGAGGGATTAGCTCATAATTGTGTCACAAGTAGGTGTCTATAGTGTAGTCGCATTATAGTCATCATATATTTGTGCGCTTTATGTTCTGGCAATTATGTAAGCGTTTGCTGTGTGGTAATTACTCGAACTTTGTGACAGTAATACTCATTGTTATTACCAATAATTGTTTTTCGTTCGTACAGAACTTAATGGCGCCTATACTACCGTTGCAACAAAATTTACTAAATTCTTACATTGGCCTATATTGCGTTGTGGCTTTCATCAGTTATAACAATAATATACATGCGTGGTGCGGCCAAGCCTAAAGTGCTCTAGGTGTAACAACACTACGTGCAATCTACTAGGTTCAACCTACTTAGGTGCAATCTACTAAGTGTAACCTACCACAATGCGCAACTACTACTACTGCAACGGCATGCATTTGCTGACAATTTCCGTGTAAGCAGTGGAGATCCTAGTTAAAATCAAGCAGCGGCCGCCATTTTTTGTTGTTGAAGTGCTCAGTGCTCCTCTGTTAATTGTTGCAGCTACGCTTGCGCCGACGACGGTCAGCATAGTGATCACGGTCACTCAGCCGGGTAAGGCCTCGATCCTTAGATCTGCTCCTAATAACTATAACCTAATCTCCTAACCCTAACCCTCACCCTATCCCTAACCCTAACCCTAACCCTAACCCTAACCCTAACCCTTCCTAATCCTAATAACTTGTAACTGCAGCAGTGTCACAGTGTCAACATAACTGCTGCAGTGTCACAGTGTCAACATAACTGCTGCAGTGTCACACTCGCTGAGTCGCTAGAACCGTACCTTTAGCAGAGCTTCATGGTACCCGGCCTACCCGTACCTTCACCGTACATTCATGGTACCCCACCCGCACTTTCACCGTACATTCATGGTACCCCACCCGCACTTTCACCGTACATTCATGGTACCCTACCCGTATCTTCACCGTACATTCATGGTACCCTACCCGTACCTTCACCGTACATTCATGGTACCCCACCCGTACCTTCACCGTACATTCATGGTACCCTACCCGTACCTTCACCGTACATGCATGGTACCCCACCCGTACCTTCACCGTACATTCATTGTACCCTACCCGTACCTTCACCGTACATGCATGGTACCCCACCCGTACCTTCACCGTACATTCATGGTACCCCACCCGTACCTTCACCGTATATTCATGGTACCCTACCCGTGCCTTCACCAGACATTTACGGTAGGTTACAAGTTAACTAACCATACATTTATTGTACATACATAAAAAATACTAAATGAGCATTTAGCGTTCGCCAGTTATTACCATCTTGATAATATATCTACTAGTATAGTATAATTATCATGTTATTATTATTATTATTATTATTATGTTGTTGTTGTTGTTGTTATTATGTATTATTATAATCTGGTGACCTTTCGTGTGTTGTCACGTAGCCGCGTGGTCGCCCTGGAGTCCGTGGTCCAACTGCACTGGTGTATGCGGAATCAATGGCACAGAAACTAGGATGAGGGAGTGTCTAGGCACCTCTGGCGCATTGGCGTGTCCTGGACTTGACACGGAGGTGGTAGAGTGCGCAGGAGAGATCTGTCCAGGTATATACATCTCCACTGACTAATGATATTAAACAATATATAATATACATATTTACTATATATATATATATACATATAAATATAAGACTAACGAATATTAAAAAATGATATATATTATTTATTAGGAGCATGATCGGGCATTTTTATTGTAACAGTTTATAAATTGCAGAAAAAGTACAGGCAATTATATTTCAACTATCACAATTTCCGTAGCAGTAATAAAATTGCACCCGATACTCGCCCCTCCCCCACCCTATTATTTGCTAGTCTGTGTAGACAGACCCTGCGAAATTCATCAGGCGATTTGCTGCTCCTTGCTTCCAGTCGAGGACTGCACGCTCGCCAATGCCTGCTTGGTGGAGTGTCCGTGGCAAGAGTGGTCTCCCTGTTCGAAGACTTGCGGTGTGGGTGTCAGCACGCGCGCACTGGATGAGTCGCTGCTGCAGGCGGGCCAGCACTGCGCACAGGGCGAGCAGAACGAGTCCCAGTACTGCAACACGACTGCCTGTCCC
Source organism: Priapulus caudatus (assembly GCF_000485595.1). Classification (NCBI taxonomy): domain Eukaryota; kingdom Metazoa; phylum Priapulida; class Priapulimorpha; order Priapulimorphida; family Priapulidae; genus Priapulus; species Priapulus caudatus. The sequence continues at coordinate 106,242 of NW_014577909.1, read as the reverse complement.
GGTACGTGTTGGGTTTACTACATACACACATATAAGCGCACGCACGCACGCATGAACACACACACACAAGCGCACGCACGCATGCATAAACACACACACAAGCGCACGCACGCACGCATAAACACACACACACACAACACGCACGCACGCACGCACGCATAAACACACACACAAGCGCACGCACGCACGCATAACCACTCCCCCCCCCCCACCACACACACCCACACACAAGCGGACGCACGCACACACACAAGCGAACGTACGCACACACATACACACGCACGCACACACACAAGCGCGTGCACGCACGCACGCACGCACGCACACGCGTACGCACACACACACACATATATATATATATATATATATTATATTATATATATAATATATATTATAATATATAAACAAGTCCAAATTACTAGAATAAGGCGTGTTTAAAATTTAACACCACCTTTATTTTAATAAGTTACTTTCGTTTTTATCTACATGGGTGGGTGTTCGTCCATTAACTTTACTTTTACCTCGCGCAAACGTTCGAGGGTCATGCAATCGCTCGCCGATGTGTGTGTGTGTGGTGTGTGTGTGTGTGTGTGGTGTGTGTGTGTGTGTGTGTGTGCTGTTGTGTGGTGTGTGTGTGTGTGTTGTAGCCACGCTCGTCGAATAGCGCGTCGAGATCAAACGCTGAGTGCGCGACGGTCAGCCAGCCAGCCACCCACGTTGAGCGGCGAATCGATATAGAGCGTCGAATGTCAGCGAGTGCACGATGTCAGCAGCAGCACCCATGAGCGGCGGAGTCGAAGCAGCAGGCGAGTCAGTCAGCAGCCGCCACCAGCGAGCACCATACATGTTACATCTGCTCGCGGGAGGTATGCACTCTCCGTGAGTGCCCCTCTGTTAGTATTATTATATTTACATTATGCGAATTGTGTGGGTTTTTTATGTGTGTTGTATATGATATATATATTATATAATATATATTATATATATATATACTCGTGTTTGGCATGCGCTGTTCTATAGTGGATGGTGGTTGGAGCACCTGGGCTCCCTGGAGCACCTGCACGGCGACCTGTGACGGAGGAACGGTGGTCCGCACTAGAACCTGTGACCGCCCACCACCGAAGAATGGCGGAACCGAGTGTGACGGCAGCAGTCTCGATACTATGACGTGTAATACGGACCCGTGCACAAGTAGGTAGCATATATACTAGTCTCGTCGCCTCCTCCCTCATATAGACTGTGTACCACAGCTGCCAGTCTTAAGCTGGGGTTACATTACCGACTTTATGGACGATTGCTGATCTGGTGCAATTTCGCAACGCTTTATCAACCGTTCTGTCAGCCATGTCCCACATATCTTCTGTTATACAAACCTTGTGTCGCTGATATATCCCGTGCAACCGCTCCCGGCCTTGTGTCGCTGATATAGGTATTCTGTACTACGGGCTACCAAAACATAATCATTCTATATCAGCTTATTTGTTGATTAATAATGTCAATAACAATTCGATAAATATTAATAATGCGTTATTAGCGAATGCGCATAAGAACACATAAATCTGTCTGATTGCGCCCGGTGGGTGCGATATAACTGAAATGGTTTTTTTTTGCAGCAATTTGCAAATCTGGATTCATCTACGACGCATGCGCGAACGTGTGCCCGTGGTCGTGTTCTCAGCTGGGCGGCCAGTGCGAGAATACAACATGCGAAGCCGGATGCAAGTGCCCGGATGGTGAGCGAATATCGGATTGTAATGTGCATTCTATATTGTATCAGCACAATATCAGTTGTAGCTTGACCAGTAGCAGAATTTCCTTCGTAGGAAGTAAATTATTACTTGCGAGTGCAACACGAACAAGAGCAATATTGGAGACCTCCGCCATATAGTGTAACAGTCCCCCCCATCTTGCTGGTACACCGAATATAGTTTGATGAAATTTTCAGAAATTTTTTGGGGAAAAAAAATCCAGGATTTTTTTAATGAATTTTGAATGCGTCCGAAGTCTTCACCACAAAGAAAATACTGGATCCAGATCTGGATCCGGATCACCACCAAAATTTAATCGAATTGGTTCTTGGCCCAAAACCAAACCGTCCAAAAAATTCCATCAAAATCCGTCCGTTACTTTTTGAGATATCCTGTTGACAGACAAACAAACCAACAAACCAACAAACAAACAAACGAGCAGGGGCGAAAACATAACCTGGCGGAGGTAAATATGAGAACCGGTGAATGTTACTATTCCACCTGCATGGTAGCCGTGTATATCTCAATGACGTTATAACCTGAACTATTGTCTCGTCGCGTGTAGGTCAGTATGAATCGGATGGACAGTGCGTCTACGAAACACAGTGCCCGTGTGTGAATCCCATTGATGGCAAGGTCTACCCCAGCGGCTACAAGAACATAACCGAATGCGAAAACTGGTGGGAGTCACTTGCACATGATTCTCTTATTTCCTACATGTCTCCTCTATATATATGTGTCCGTTAAATATATAACCCGTAATATTTACATTTGACATGATTACGTCGATATTTCAACAGCAAGCTAAGCGCGATTGTTGCTATCGTCGTCATTGTTTTTTAATGCTATTGTTGTTATTGCTGTTGTTGTTGTTGTTATTGTTGTTGTTGTTTTTGTTGTTGCTGCTGCGATCGTCGTGGTCACTGTTGTATATTCTGCTGCTGTTGCTGCTATTGTTTGCGTTGTTATTGTGTATTACACCTATCCCCCCATCATTGCTAAGTATTCACAGTAATTTTGCTTGTATTTATTTCAGCACCTGCACGGCTGGAACGTATTCGTGCACGAATAACTGCCCAGGTGATTAAACAACTCTTTACGATATCGAGTAATAGTTAATCCTATACAGTTAGGAATAGATTAAACAATACAGCTACATAGCACGACGGATTAGCGAAAATCATATGGTAAACGTTAATCCGATTGTCACCTAATCCCTAATTCACTGCGCTGCCACAGTACAGTACAGCACATACCACTACACGGCACCCCACTACACTACACTACACTACGCTACGCTACACTACACTACACTACG